>NC_067153.1:8995122-9175122 GCF_903995435.1 Acomys russatus | reverse complement strand
ACTTAAGCACACAGAATTGGGTAGTCTTTTGTGCATGATTTTAGGATGTCCAGCACTGGGGATTCTCACGGAGCTCCCATGTCTGCCTACTTATCACAATGTAGTTTGGTCCTCCAGCATTTGTCTAATAAACATGTCTTTACAAGGGTAGAAGCATGAAGTGTGACTTTAAAATTTCTGCCTTTATTTGAAGTTTGACTCCAGTATCAGCAACCAAATGTCATCTTTCTTCATTTGTTGAAAAATTATGATAGCAGATATGACAGGTACCATGGTAAGCATTCACCCAGGGTGTGGGAGAGGCATCTGCTCTGTGGTTTGAACATCTAAAGAACTGTGACAATGCTAATGCAGACTGAATTGTCTGACACTCTAAGACTTCCAATACATTTCTTCCTTCTAATGAGGCAACACTAAAATAAACCCTGTCTGTGAGATGTAGGACTCTGTAAGAATACTGGCTGACTCTCCACTGGGTTTTGTACTCTTGAGGCTGAGACTATGATTCCTGTTAATTTGTATTGCTTTTAGTCTCAGTTAAGTATCCTAGAAATTTCAGTTCTTGTAACAGGCACACAACTGACATAACTCTCGATAGGTGTTTACTGTGATGTCAATCCTCTTCATATTAATATTTTCTTTGAGCCATAGTCTTTAGTTAGCATACATTTAAATTTTAAAGTGTGACTACTATAATAGTAAATAAAATGTAAGTTGCTAAGGTTAATTTGATTTCATTTCATCTATGAAACACATTTCCAACCTTTCTTTGTAGCCAAAAAATTTATTTACTATATACTTTCATTATTTAGCAGATGAACATATGAAAATTATTTACTTTTAAATTAATATGCATACAAAATTTGCAAAATTAATATACAATAATAGGACACTAAAGTCAAAAGGTACCAAACTGTACACGTTGTGTAAAACTCAAGAAAACCAAACCAAAAAAAAAAAAAACCCCTAATTTTGGGAGCAATTTAACTCAGATATTTGGGCACAATCTCAGATATAATGCCATAAAACCCACAAGAATACATCATTAGTGAGTTTTCTCTGTCTGATGTTTAGGAAGAAAACTTCAGGCAGCATAATTCCACCTGCTTTGCCATGACAGGGAAAGAATTAAGTAAAATGTTCTATATGTAACAAAGCACATAGCTCGAATAACACAGATCGAGCACTAAGCGTTAATCCCTGCCATCTCTCCTGAGGAACATAATTAAGGTAAACAGCCATTAACTAAGTGTTTGCAAGCCAGACTTTTTCAGAGCCCATCTGAGCACAATGCTCAAGATTTATTACTAAGAGAGTTGTCCTAACTGCATCTTCTAGCCTCAGTTTTCTGACATCTAAAATGGGATGACAACTTTTAACTTATGAGTTCCTGGTACATCATAAATACATGCAGTTTATCTTTGAGTATTGGATAATTCAAAGTTGCATGAGAATCAAGTTTATATGTTTTACCACACAGAATTGAAAATTATGTGATAATGCATTAACATTCCATGGCAAAAGTACGTCCAGCACGCAGTGAGCAGATATGTAACTTTCGCTAAAAATACTTTGATGGGAAAACTGCAAACGCATATTTCCGTAGAGTGAACACTTCCTTCACTCGAGAATGTGTGGTTCCAGAAGGACCATTTACCCTAAATATTGCTAAGAAACACATTTTCAGGGATAATCCAGCAAGCTTTCCTCCTGCACTGGGCAGACAACCATGATATCATAGGCCAGTAGTCTTTCAAACTGCATCGTAGCCATGTTTGCAGCTTCCGGGTCACACATTTACTTTCATGTAATCCTTGCAAACATGTGCTCACATTTATTCTTAGGCATATTACCCACTAGGGAAGTACTGGCTTCACTGTCGTTGGGGTGTCAGAGTTTAGCTGGCTGCTTCATGCTTTTGGTCAGATCATAGTTACTGCTAGAATTAAGTAGTTTACACTGACAATGGCACAGAAACAATGTTTAGAATGTTTGAGAGAGGACAAGTAAGCACTGCAACTGCCATAGGTAGTCACCAGTCATCCTCATCGCTGTACACTGCTGATTAAAATACCATCACATACGTTGGAAGCACTAGAAACCACATCATGATATGAAATTTAGAATTAAATTAATGGCAAAAATGCAAAAAGAAAAAGGAAAAGAGTAAAGAAAATATATGAAAAAGGAATCACTAGTTAGGCCAACCACAATTTAATGCATTTGTTATCTCATTGTTCAAGTCAGCTTGGGGTGCATTCCTGCTGAACTAAAAAGTGACTCATGAATTTATCGATTCATTCAAACATAGTTTTGTAACAATTACTCTTTTATGCCGTCTCTTCTAGGGAATAATGGTGATTATATGTTTTTATGTAGCAAAATTTTTCTACAATGTCCTCACATTGATATACCTGGGAGGAAACAATATATTTTAGCCTTGGTATTTAAAGTGGCTTCAAGGAAACTGCAGTTTCATGGAAACTTCGTTAGTCATAAGCTCAGATTTGCAGGCACCAGCCAAATGCATGTATACAAATCATGGTGAGGCTACTAGGAAGCTCACATAGTCAGTTAAGTGCCTGCTATGCACACACGAAGGCCGGGATTGATCCCCAGGGTCTACTCCTGTAATCCCAATGTCTGAAAGGTGGAGAGAGGTAAAGCCGCTGGGCTCCACTAGCCAAACAGCCTAGTCTGCTGGGCAAGATCCAAGTCAATGCTGGGCAAGGTCCAGATCAATGCTGGGCAAGGTCCAGGTCAATGTGAGGTCTTGTCTCAATGCCCAAGCTGGATGCCATCTGAGAAGGAAAACCTGAGATCAACCTGTGGCATCCACAGTGTGTACACATACAAGTGTACCTGCACACATAGGAGCACACACAGACACACAAGTGCACCTTCACACACCTGAAAATAAACACACACACACAAGTGTACCTGCACATACAGGAGCACACACACACACACAAGTGTACGTGCACACACAGGAAAACAACACACACACACACACACACACACCACATAAAATTGTCACCAGGATAGAATGAAGTATCATCCAGCATCTACAGACTTCTCTTAGTGATGTTATCAGATGTTTACTGTGGTTCTAATACCGAGTGAATTTTATCTGTGTTGAGTTTGCTCTTGCTACAATATGAAAGAGCTGCCAAGTCTAGCTCATTTTGTATCTTCCACAAGGTAATTAAGAACTTGACCAAAGCTGGGCAGTGGTGGTGCACACCTGTAATCCCAGCACTCTCGGAGGCAGAGGCAGGTGGATCTCTGTGAGTTCGAGGCCAGCCTGGTCTACAAAGCAAGTCCAGGACAGTCAAGGCTACAGAGAGAAACCCTGTGTCGAAAAACTAAAAAGTAAAGTAAAGGAAAAAAAAAAAAAAAAAAAAAAAAAAAAAAGGACTTGACCAAAATTGTCTTCATAGCTAGAATTAAAACCTACTATTAAAACATAAGTAGGTTGGATCAAGTTTGAAAGAAACACAGTAAAGGACCCCCACCCCTATCCCAAGGACCACAAATAGCATTGTCCAGAAGTCATGGGACTTTGGGTGAGTATATGTAGATTAACAGGCTAAATCTTAGGATCAAGGACAGAGACTTAAAAGAGGAAGTGAAAGAGGTAAAGTGAGAGAGATAAAGGAAACTGGATAAATCCCCACCCCCCAAATCAGTGACAATCCATTGTCAATGTAAAGGGATGGAACGGCCTTTAAACTTTAGAAAAAAAAATTTTTTCTAAAAGCACACATGCAAATACATGCAAATAACATGTTCCATGCAGGCTTTTCATGCAATAACAATTAGTGAAAAAAGAGGCCATGAATTTGAATAAGGGCAGGGAGTTGGTATATGGGATGGTTTGGAGAGAGGAAAAGGAAGGGGAAAATATTGAAATTAGATTATAATCTAAAAAACATTTCTCTAGTCACCATGTAGAAGGAAAATATTTAAAAGCTAATGCTCCTAAAAGCAGAAGCCTAACGGAGAGTTTCCAACGTTATTGTTATGCTAGGAAATCCTTCAAGCACACCATACACTATAAACTCGTTTCCTTCTGATAACATTATTTTATGATAAATGTTATTACTAACTTCATGTGAAAGATATCAGGAAACTAAGCTCTGAGAGGTAAATGATTTGCAAGCAGTCTTCTGGGAGCCAGTGAGCACACTGGGATCTGATTCCTGGGCCCAGGAACCCAGAGTCTGCACTTTATTCATTACACTGTGCCGAGAAGACAAAGTAAAGGTGACAGACTTCCGTTTGAGCTCCTAGGAACAAAATAAGGTCAGAGTCAACCAAGGGCAGAAAGAAGAATAAGGGATGGCAATGTACTCATAAACCTAGAACAAACCAGAAATGACTACTTATAAAAGTAGAAGCCAAATATAGGTTACAGATTTCTGGGGTAATTAACTACAATAGTATTATTGACTTCCTAAAAACTAGTAAGTATAGTGTTGAGCCATTTGCTGAGGTACTCATGATACACGGACTTCCTGACAGAGAAGCAGTAACATTGAATTCAAGAGGTAGCTCTGGATTGCCCCATGGATTGCTGTATCCTCAGAGGAGACAGCGTGTATGATCCATTAAAAAAAAAAAAAAAAAAAAAGCTTACTTTAACCATTTGGTGGGTCATAGATCCAATTGGAAAAAAAAAAAAAAAGCAGATTGCTTTTCCTTACCAGTCAACTTAATCCCACAGATACAGGGTCACATATTTGTTTACAATTTCAGAGAATTTACTTACTAAGGTTAGGAGCTCATTTTATAAAAGGAAGTGCAAAATGAAATGAAGACAGGGAATTCAGAGTTCTTTGTAGAGAGAATTAAAAAAAAAAAAAAATAACACCAGCAAATAAGGAACATACATTAGTGAGAAATGTGATGGGGAGAGATGTTAGGAATGGTATCCCCTCACCAGCACAAGGTAAATTAAAAATCATCTGTTTTTCATAAAAGCCCAGAGATATTTTGTAGCTGGGATGTGACTGTGGTAGACAAAGTTAACTACATAGCTAAGACACTTGAATTTTGATGGACAGGTAAAAGTTTTAGGTTGGGAAATGCACAGGAGAGAAAGGAAACAAAAATAAATACAGAGGACATGAGCATAGTAATATACTCAGTATCATATTAAGAATTTCACATTACAAGTTTTAGGAACTTCCCACGAGTGTTTCTTTAAAAAATTCTTTCACGTCATCTGAGAGCCATAATGACTGATAAGACAAATTGTTCAGAGCTCTGCATTATTTGGGCTAAAGTGCCTTTCCCAGAGGCTGATTACAGTGGCATGAGCATATGATCGTTATTTTAAGTCTCTGGCCTTCTTTAAAAAGGTGAACCAAAGCATCCGCTTCCTTCCCAGTGCCGCAACGTCCTGTTGCTCTGTTCACAGAGTAATTCTACCATCTGAAAGGAATTTACCTCCTGTGCAGTGTCTATTGAGTTCGTGGAGTAAATCATCCAGTCAAGAGATGAGATAGTCTGAACTCCATGGCTCTTGAGTCCAGAATGACTCTGAAAACATGGCAAGTGGTGGGAGGAAATTAAAAATTTTCAAAAGCCACTCAGATAAATATTGGTAAAATAAAAAATATCACTTTCCTTTGGTTGCATGAAATACTGGATTTTTTTTGCTGACCACTTGTAATGCACAATTTAACATTAGGTAGAATCAGAAAGGCAAATAAACACAGTCGTCAGTGACATAACTGCAGTAAGTGCTTGCTCCCATTTACTTTATCTTGACAGAAAATTTTATGGCAAACCTTTACAATTTCTGTAAAATGAAGGACGCTATCTTGCACTTCCACTCATAAACTGGAGCTCCTTAAGGGGAGGTGGCTGTTTACTTTTGAACACAGTGTGTTTCTCCTTCTAGATGGAGCCTATGAGCTGCCATTTGTAAAGTTTTAATTTCTGAAAAAAAAAAAAAAAAAAAAAAAAAGAGAAGAATAAAAGAAGAGGATGACTAGTGGATAGCTGAACTAGTGATAACAAAATTAGAATTTCCGGTTGCTGACCTCATCTACGAACTACTTCTAAACGGCATCTTTTCAGGGAGATTTGAAATTTTGTGGTTCGCTTTTGGAATTAGAATTTCAACTTCAGCAAGTAGATGAATTATCTGCACACTACTGTCTACCAGCTCCAGCGGGGTCTGTGCATTGCCATGATGAAAGACCTCTTTAAAAAAAAAAAAAAAAAGAAGAGTCCCCTTGATGTTCCAATATAATTAATGAACTAACTCCATCCTTGTTTCCCCCTGCACTCCTATAACTTGCTCCTACAGGCAGCAAAGCATAAATAGTGCGAATACAAACACAACTTCAACTAAGGAAATTTTTTTTTGGCTGAACCACAGTCAAGTCAAATTCTGTTGCTATTTTATGAATCCAGGCTCCACTGTGATAGCGGACATCAGACAGGCATAAGGCTTTACACCTATAATTTTTCTGATAGAAAAAGCATTTTATTAGTATTATTCAATAATTCTAAGCATACACAGCTTATGAATTGTAGAATAAAATGTAATGGAAATGTTTATGCTTTCAGAAAGGAGGAAAAATAATAAAGTCTGAGACATATTACAATGTATATACATTTATCTTTAAATACACACAAAAGTATTTTGGTATAAGATTTTTCTAAAGTCAATGGCAAAAAAAAAATCTTTAAAACTTTAGTAATCCACAAAATGTTTAGGGCTTGACAGGATGGCTCAGTGAGTAAACACATTTCATTTATTTATAAACTCTATGACCTGAGGTCAGTGCCCCTTATCCCAAAGTGGACAGAGAGGACCTATGCCTGAGAATTATCTTATGAGCTGTACACACTTGCTGTGGCACATGCATATATATGCATATTAAGGCCTACAATACACAAACACGTGGTAATAATATTGATAATAATGATGATGATGATGATGATAAATTAAAAGCATTTAAGCTTGTTTAAATTCTTAATTTACTTTAGTCTAAAGAATTATAACAACTTTGGGCACTATCATATCTTATCTGAGAGATGGTTTCACATTGAGTGGGTCAGGCCATCTATGTTAAGTTATATTAATATGGAGCCTACCAAAGATGATCCAGCTTTATAATGGATTTATAAAATCAAAACTTGAAAGATGATATCAATGTCAAGCCTATTTAAATTGTACGTTTAATGCGTATTACATGAACTTATAACTATTTAAATGTGATTGCACATTAGAACCACTTCTTCCGTGATGAAAAATTTGAACTTAGGGTTCAGCTTTGTAGAGAGGCAGTTGTGTCGGGATGTGTGGCCAGTTATTTATACTGCTAGACTCACACACGTACGCCAACTCAGCCAACTCAGGAAGGTAGTTCAGGGTTGCATAGAAAAAAAAAAAAATGGGGAGGCCCAGAGGAAAGAGCTGAAAACGGAAGCAGGATGTTCAGATAAAACCTGATAGGCTGAGTCATACGGTGGGGGAGGAGTTTCCCTTCTTTCAGAGGTCTAGGGCACAGGAATAGGGCAGAAGAGGTGGGGGGGGGGGGCGGGGACTGGAAGATATTAGCCAGGGGATAAGAATTGGCATGTACCAGAGTACGTGAGAAAGTCATATCCCACTCTCCACTCACCTGTGGAGACTGTTCTGACCATTGGCTAGATCTGGGTAGGGGTTTAAAGTTTACCGCCTGTACTGTCCTTGGCTGGTGCCTTAGTTTGAGCGGGACCCCTGGGCCCAAATCTGCCTATCATAATGTTCTACTTGTAGGTTTCTAGGACCCTCTGGATCCTTCTACTTTGCCATTCTCTCATGCTTCACATTTGACCATGTCCCCTGGATGGGGAGACCTGGTGGCACTCAGAGGAAGGATAGCAGGCTACCGAGAAGAGACTTGATACCCTATGAGCATATACAGGGGGAGGTAATCCCCCTCAGAAACAGTCATAGGGGAGGGGAATAATGGAAAAAGGGGAGGAGAGGGAAAAATGGGAGGACACAAGGGATGGAATAACCATTGAGATGTAACAAGAATAAATTAATAATAAAAAATTAAAAAAAAAGAATTGGCATGTAATGTGAATAAATAATAATAAATTAAAATAAAAATAAGCTAAAAAATACACACGCAAAATACAAGGACGCACACACACACACACAGAGAGAGAGAGAGAGAGAGAGAGAGAGAGAGAGAGAGAGAGAGAGAGAGAGAGAGAGAGAGAGAGAGAAACAAGACCACCGGTTTTAGGCCCAGTGCTGCTGCTAAGTAGCATAGTACAAAGTATGACACACTCGCGAGAGCTTGCCTGAGGTCCTAGGTCATGCACGCTCCTCCTGGCTTGGATCGGTCATTCACCGCCTTCTCCTAATGCCATAGGAAGCCCTGCGATGAGAATGGAACCACATGTAGAGCCTGAATGAATAGTCAAGAATTCAGGGTTATTATATCACAAGTGTGAGAGGTGCAGTGATGGTCACAGGGTGACAGTCAGCCTTATTTTCCTTAAAACCTTGAAGACTTCCTGGTGGTGCACTAGTCTCCAGAAGCAGCTGGCACTGGCTCTGCGTTTCTAGTATTTCCCGGGGACATTCATTCCGTTTTAATAAATTTTGCTGAAATCAGTTATTTGTTCACTCAAAATAAAGCATAAAAATATGCCTTTTAAGCTTTCCCACATGCGAGGAAAGTCTTTTGTGTAAAATCAATACAGTTCTGGCAGGCTGAAAACATTACATGGGAAATTAGCACACTTGAAACCTGAAATATCTTTGCTAATGAAGTGACCTTATGTACAAATGGCAGGGGTCACACAGCATTCACAATAGGGGCCCAAGGAGAAATTCAGAAAAAACAATTTATGAAAAAATGAATGGTTATTTTATTGAGCAAATTTATAACTCCATTTTAAGGCTTTAGGCAAATATTTTTGTTATTTTAATACTGGGCATGTGAATATGCATTACATTTCACATATAAGATATTTCTTATTAGAGGGACATTGCAAAAAGCACATAGATATACCAAGCAATCTACATTAGAAATATGTGGAATTCTCCTTTCATATTAAAAAATGAACCATGAAACTAGAGGTCCTTCTGTAGTGCTGTTAGACACAGCCTCACACACACAAGACTGCTGCCCCACCACTGAACTACATCTCCCAGCCCCAGGCCCAGCTCGAGGGACCTCTTAATTCCTAATCCCATTAGCTTTTGAAGTTCTGGATCACCGCAGATGCACATTTCTCACTAGGATTCCCACCTCATGGTCAGTTCTGCTGCCTGTGCCTCCTTTTATCCTCATGTCAACATCTGTCACATCTGCCTCTTATCTCTTCCCTATGTGGCCTGCTTCCGTGAGAAAAGCCTATAGTAATTCAGAATTAAGGAAGGTCTATGGAAAACTACCCAAGGAACTGGGTATGACTTTGCAGTTGGGAATAGCATCTCAGGGGCATCTATATCAGGTGATCTGTTGGAGTTTCATTTCAGCTTGGCTGGCCAACCACAGCCACGTCTCCCACCATTATAGTCACTGAGATTTGACACCTATAGGTTTTAATGAGATTAAACAGCATCATTGAACCTCAGTTTATATAAGTAATATACCCCAAACCACTTGTAAGATGTTTATGAGGATGGAATGAAACAGTTAACAAACTGTACATAAAAAAAATTCAGAATGGAGCTCCTGGTAATATCCAATGAGCACTAGTTGATTTTATTCTGATTATTATTGTGCCACTGTGAAGTTGACAGATATTTAAGAATTTGTAGATTATTTAAATAGTTCACATGAAAGTTAAGTAGTTTATTGTTTCAAAATATGCTAACTGAAATGATAATGTAGTAAATAAATAATATTTATGTTTTGTTCACCTCTTGCCAAAATCAGAGACAGTATGTGGAGAGCCAGCAGCTTTGAAAAGAAGAGAAACATCAGCCAACTTAATTCACCCTTCAGATTAAGTGTGTTCAACATTAGACAGAATGTATTATGTGATATATATATATATATATATATATATATATATATATATATACACAAAACCAGTTATATATACATTTATATCCAGTTATATAAAAGCCATATATATCCAGATATTTGTTTTTTAAGGTTTCCCACATGCAGGGAAAGTCTTTTGTGTAAAATCAATACAGTTCTGACAGGTTGAAAACATTACATGGGAAATTAACACTCTTGAAACCTGAAATACCTTTGTCAATGAAGTGACCTTATGAACAAATAGCAGTGGTCACACAGCATTCATATTTCCTCTAGGGAGCCCAAAAAGAAAATACAGAAAAACAATTTACGAAAAATGAATGGTTATTTTCTTAAGCAAGGTATATAACTGGATACACACACACACACACACACACACACACACACAAACACACACACACACACACATTCAGTTTTCTATACGGCAAAATTTTCACACAAACTTTTCAATCAACCGACATTATCTTTGAAATCTTTGAACATATATTTTACATGTGACAAAAAGCACCATACAACTTCTAAGTGCAAAACTTTAATGCATTCTTGTAGATACACATATGTGTGCGTATACAGTGATGTCATTGAGAAGCTTTCACCTTCGTGTCCACGTCAACAAAATACTGAACTGTGGACTCCCTGTAAATGACTCATTTGACACGCCCTTGTGATGCAAAGAAGCACCTTCTTTTGAAAGTCTCTTTAAATTAATTGGATTTCTGGGGAATAGCTTCAAAGTGGAGTTATTTTGTTTGTTGGTTGGTTTTGTTTTTGTAATGCCATACACCTGCCACAGAGTCAAATCAATCCATGGTGAGCCTGTTTGTTCCTAGTCAAGTTTGCCATTTTTTTTAAACTCATACTTAAGCTCATAAAACATGTGACCTGTTGAAATCAGAGACTTAAGTCATTTCCAACTGCTACGGCCTCCCTAGTGATTCTGGCTCAAAAATTCCACTAGGATTTTCCTTGAAGAGATAGTTTTGTCCATGTGTATCTTAATATTTGGAAGCTTTAAGAGTTTTGAATTATTCACATTTCTGTCCTAAAAAGAATGTCTGAGTAATTGATTTCTTACACCAAGTTATTGGGAAGTGGCTAGAAAGAGGAGGCAGTGTTTGTCTTGTCTCTGGAAGTGAGGCTAATGGACCTCTGTGTTCTCTAGGGTGGCAGAGATTAAGAATTAATAAGTCCACATTCCAGGAAGTTTTTTTTTGTGAAGGTTCATCTGCACTGAAGTGACCCTCTGCCACAGCTTTCTTGGCCCTTTCCTGAAGTCAGTTGGGTGGTCAGTATACCATCTGGGTTAAGAATGGTTGGCCAACAGAAGGGAAAAGCAAGAAACAGTCAACAGCTGTTGCTCTCAGTTTCCATTTGCTTAGTGACTGAATGTTGCCTGGTGACAGACAGACATGCACCTGCTCACGTTCCTGCTCTTCCCCTTAGATGACAAAGATTTGGTTGTACAGATAAGACTAAATGAAAAGAATGAATAACGGCCCTTTCCCCAAGACTTTCTAGATTTATTGCTGATATGTGCGCGAATGAAGTCTTTGAACTGGCATACCAGGCTCTTAAACTTTACCTCCGTTAAGCTGTTCCACAGGTTTTATTATTTTAAGTGTTATCTCTTTGAGGCAGCTTTCCTGAATCTGCTTGGCAGATGGAGTTTATTCTCCTTGAAAGCTCCCGATGCACTTGACATATGTCTTTAAGATAACAATTATCTGCATTCTTTCTTTTTAATAGTCTGTTTACACTGGTAAGACTATAGCTCTAGAGGCTGTTGCCAGCCATCTTGTGAGGAGGAAGAGAACCAACAAAAGTGACTCGTGAGGAAGGTAAAGAAAGATATTTTCTAGTCACACTGCGGGAGACCTGATCATGTCTTACCTAACACTGACTTTTTGCTTATGCCAGTAGAAGCCGAATTTTCTGCTGTCACAAAAAGTTACTTATCATAGATGCAACTATCATGAAAGATCTACTGCTACTACAGATTCTCCTATTTAGTCTGTGATCTCATCGAGGACAAGTTTGAAAGTCTGTGTATGTCTGTGTCTTTATTGCCTAGACAAAAATGTATGTGTACAAAGTGTTTAATTAATTAATTAATTAATAAGAAAAGACAAGGAGTAGTGAGAATAATTATATTTATGTATTTGTGACTTGATTAATTTTTCACTTATGAGAACTAGAAGAAGAAAGGGCATCAGTAAGAAAAGAGAGAAAATGGAGTTAAGCCGGTTGGGTAGCCTATGGTGACTGAAAGCTGGAGGGATTGCCTGAAAGACAAATAGAAATACACATTGTGAAATCAAGAGGCAAGTAAATATTCAGTTAAAAATTCTTTTATGTTGTAATCACGTCTTTAGTACTTTGAAGCCATGATAGATAGCGTGTAAAGGTAAACATACAAGAAGGGAATCCTAATACATATAGAAATTTATGTGACGTGCAGGTAAAGCAATAAAGAAAAGGAGAAAATGATCTTAGGGGAAGAGAAAAGGGGCTGTAAGAATTCACTGTGATGAGTGAGGGGAAGAGGAACAGCGAAGGGCTGGGATACAAAGGAATGCCAGAGAGGATACAGTCACATTGCTTTGATCCTCACAGAAAACCAAATGGTTATACATATTGAATATACAGAGTAAGGAGAACCAAAGTGAGATGCAGTATTGAAAAAAGTATGATATTTGAGATACACTATGTAGAAGATGAGATTTGAAATTCTAGAAATGACAGTATTATAGTGAAGAAGTGGGGTTGAGAAGGCTGAGTGAGTGAGGAGGCTATGGATAGCGATCAGCAGAAATGCTAAATGCCACCTTAGCCCTTCTTCAATTTCTGTCTTATAATCAAGGGTAGGGTGGAAGAAAGGAGATGCTGGAAAAAGGCAGGTTAAACAATGAGATTCTAGACTCTCAGCTAGAGGAAAGATTGGGAACTGAAGACTAGGAGAGGAGTGAAAATATTGTACAGTCAAAGAGGAAACTTTACTTATAAAAGTCAAGGTTTATACATTAAGTTTACAATAGGTTTAAAGTCTTTGAAAGATAGACAGACATGGACCCAGTTTCTAGATCATTCTACAGCTCAGGGTAGCTGACGCCTCTTATATCTCTTGCATTAAGTCTTGTGTGTCCCCTGCTTATTTACCACATACTCTTCTAGGCTCTACTGGTCTACTGAATCTCAAACCCTCAGTAAAAAGTATATCATTGTTTATGACACGTGACGTTCAACAAATTCATCTTCTTTTATTGTCTTCTATCCATTTTCATAATATTTTCACATGACACTGAATTTCAGAACACTATAACACTGAACAGTGAAATTATTCAAATAGCAACAACCAAAATACTATGCATTACAATGTTATCATTTAACATTAAATAATATTTGACTATTTACTATTATGTAGACTACAGCATACCCTGAGATTACTCTCTTTCTTTTGACTTAAAGCAATTATTGTACCCCAACTGAGTCAATTAATATAGTAAGCCAAGCAAGTTTTGTAAGAACAGACTGATTTAATAATATCCTACAAATGGCCAGATTATTTTAGCTTCCCTGGATTTCATAAACTACATGGTTTGAACATGAGGAAAGGAAGGCCAGAGCAGCTACCACTCCCAGTGCACTTCTTTATTCTGGTTGTGTTTATTTCAGAAAAGTGAGTGAAAATGTAATGTTGCTGCTATCAACGCTTTTTTATCACCATTATATCAGTGATAGTAATTACTGCTTTGCCACTCTTACCATGCTCCACTCTGCCTACCTCAGAAGTATTTATAACCACATCATATTATGGATCAATTTTCATAAACACCCTAGATGTCAACCTACCTATATAGATGGCATCTTCCTTAAACCACAACCTAAAATGAAGGTACCAAAGATCTGCTGTGGCCGAATCTCTTCAAATGAGTTCATTTTTCAGTGGTTAACACAGTAACATGTAGACCAAATCAAAGTTTTCAAGATAAAATAGAATAATTAATGATTTAGAAGAAGCAGCTTAGCGTTGGGGGAAAGAATGTGTGTGTCTTATGAAGGGATAATTTTCAAAACTGCTGATTCAAACATGGATCAAAGCAAAGATCCATGTCACACATATCACCATAGCAACAAACATTTAAGCATAGTACATTTTCCCAGGTGGAGAATTTATTCTACTAGTTTAGACAGCACTCACACAAATTCCACAGAGTCATACAACAGGCAACGCCTCCCTTCTTCCTCTTTGTGAAAATGTGTGTGCAAGAGCCTCTCTAACCACACAATAGTCCTCTCACCCACATCTTCCTGAAGTGGGAAAGCAGAGGGCACAGGAGGGGAAGAAAGGCCGGGTGGGAACATGTTCGCCTTACATAAGCACATACGGCAGACAGGAAGTAGTGTCTTTAATGAGAGAAACATTTTCTTCTTAGATAAACCATTTTCTTCTTTTCTCACCCAAAAAAAGGAAATGAGTTTCCTCAGTGGGTTTTTGTTCACCACATTTTCCTGTGTCTTCTGTCCTCTTCTGCCATGATAAATTTCCATTAATACTCCTGTACATTACTGCTGTGGACATTTAATGAGGATATTTTTCACTTTTACACACAAGAAAGAATCAAGTGTAAAGTGTTTACAAACAACTGATTTTGGAAACTATTTCCCATATAGCTAATTATAAGCAAAACCTAGCAAACTGTTTCTTTGCTTTAAGATATGCCATTCACAGGCCCAGTGTCACTAAAAATGGCTTCTTGGGTAGGGGGGCAAGCATGTACCTCTACATACTTTAAATGGTTCATTGCATCAATTTAGCAAAAATCAAACAAACAAGTAAAATCCACATTTCTTCACTGCTGTATGAAGCTTCCAGAGTGTGTACTTGTTCTGTGTTGATATTGAAGGTTTTCATAGCCGTGCTTAAATATTGGTTTCAAAATAACTATGTAAAAACCATTAGCACAGTCATTCACTGCATATAAAATAATGAATTATTAAGCATTATAAATTTTTCATTATGGCCATATATCTGACACAATTACTTTGCTCTCTTGAAACATAATCTAGCAGTTTAAAGTTTAAAATATTTACATTAACACAACTCATTCTACAAAGATTAGACAGTCTATTACTTATAAGAGTACAAGTGTTATTCAGTTACATTTAATAAATTCAAGCCTGTATTTTAGACTCTTTTCATGCTTTACAAATCCATTTACTAGCAGTTACTCGTGGAGGATATTTGGTGTTTTTATTATGTAGGAACATTGTGAATTGAAGTGATTGAAAACAGATTCATTAAACAAAGAGGACTATTAGAAAAATTCTTAATTAAATGAAACCAATTTTGAAAATATTATATATTTATTAGAAAATGTTAAATCATTAATGTTTTACACGGCTCATACATCTTTAGCCAAGAAGTATTACACGGGTTGATTTGTATTTTGATTTAATTAATGAGAACTTAAAAATGAGGAAAGCTCAGTGAATAAAACAAGGCTTTTCTCATTGACGAACTCAATATTAGTTTTTGTTAGAATGGAGTAATGCTTGACATGGCCAAAGTACTTTCTGAAGAAAGAATTTAAACATCCGATGCAGTGTGGATGGTATAAAGCATGAAATATGCGCAGTAGTGTTATGTGGGTTTAGATTGAAGAGGTCCTAGAAAGTTTTTTTTAATCCAAAGCCAAAGCTATCAAAACAAAATAGCTGCGTATGGTGGCACACACCTTTAATCCCAGCATTTGGGGGTCAGAGACTGGCTGATCTCTGAGTTTGAAGTCAGCCTGGTCTACAGAGTGAGTTCTAGGACACCCATAACTACACTGAGAGACTGTGTCGAAAGAAAGAAAGAGAGAAAAGCAGAAAGAACAAAAGAAAGAAAGAAAGAGAGAGAGAAAAGCAGAAAGAGATAAATAAAAAGTACAATTTATAATGTAAGTTTAAAACCTAGAAAGAAAATTTAACTGTAGTTTGTGTCTCATTTAATACCCAGAATTTAAATCATCACTCAGATGATATAAAATGAGCAAATTAATAGTATTTAAAAATTAAGTTAGAGAATAATTTTTGAAATCCATCACCATATATTCTAGAAATCAAATAAAACCTGCAAATTTAATTAGAACTATTTTATTTTTATTTTAATATATTTTATTAATTTGTTCATATTACATCTCAATTGTTATCCCGTCCTTTGTATCCTCCCATTCCTCCCTCCCTCTCGTTTTCCCCTTACTCCCCTCCCCTATGACTGTGACTGAGGGGGACCTCCTCCCCCTGTATATGCTCATAGGGTATCAAGTCTCTTCTTGGTAGCCTGCTGTCCTTCCTCTGAGTGCCACCAGGCCTCCCCCTCCTGGGGACGTGGTCAAATATGGGGCATCAGAGTTCATGTGAAAGTCAGTCCCCACTTTCTATATGATCCTAAGAGTGCAACGACGGCACAAGCATGCTGAGGGTAGCCAACTCCATTTTGATTGCATATAAGGCCCACGCTATAGGAGGAAAAGAATGTCTGGTACTGTAAATCTGTCCAACAACGCACGGTTGTGGAGTTCACAAGCCTCAGGGCAGAATCTACTATGATGACACTTTAATCCCAGCACTCGGGGGACAGAGGCAGGCGGATCGCTGTGAGTTCGAGGCCAGCCTGGTCTACAAAGTGAGTCCAGGATGCCCAAGGCTACATAGAGAAACCCTGTCTCGAAAAAGCCAAAGCAAACAAACAAACAAACAAACAAACAAACAAAAAGACACAAAATCAACATGTGTCAAATTGCCCTCTAAATTCATTTCTCTAAGCCATAGATTAGTGAAGCTATCAGACAACGTTGGGGAAATTTCTTTGTGCAGTGGCTGGTGATCAATGCAAAAACTCACAACTTGGTCACAGTACAAAAAAAATAAGTGTCTGTGGAGCATTCAGATGGCAACGGAACATGTATAAGCACCCTTTTTAAAAATTTTTATTTTATTAATTTATTCTTATTACATCTCAATGGTTATCCCATCCCTTGTATCCTCCCATTCTTCCCTCCCTCCCATTTTCCCGTTACTCCGCTCCCCTATGACTGTGACTGAGGGGGACTTCCTCCCCCTGTATATGCTCATAGGGTATCAAGTCTCTTCTTGGTAGCCTGCTATCCTTCCTCTGAGTGCCACTAGGTCTCCCCATCCAGGGGACGTGGTCAAATATGAGGCACCAGAGTATACGTGAAAGTCATACCCCACTCTCCACTCAACTGTGGAGAATGTCCTGTCCATTGGCTAGATCTGGGTAGGGGTTTAAAGTTTATGGCCCAGGGAACCATTGCAAAAGAAAGGGTAGTGTCACGGAAGTGTGGAGCAAACAGCACCCTCTGGGAGTGGCCGACCCACTTCATTCAGGGCAGCTGTCCCTGCCTGCACAGCAGCTTCAGGAGGACAAGCCAGCCAACACTCCAGCATGGAGGAAGGAGACACTCACAAGCTTATACCTGTAATTGAGGAGCTATTGAGAGTTGATGAATTCAAAGTGAAGAAAAATTAGTTTTCTTTAAGGGTGTGGCCCCTGGCTGATGAACTTTGCTCTACTGGATGGCCCTTACAGTGAACAGTATATGGGCATAAAATATTCGACTGTGTGAGCCATCAAAGACACACACACACACACACACACACACACACACACAGTTGGGAGGAGTGGGAGTGAGCGGCACTGAAAGTAGTAAGGGTGAGAATTAATGAAAATGCATTATACGAATGTCAGAAGTTCTCAAGGAATTAATAAGAATATTAACTTTTTAAAATACTTTGGCAATTTTTTTAAACCTTTGGGTTTGAGGTATATATAAAACTCATTGATAGAGCATGTGCCTAAGATGTGGAACTCCCAACAACGCAGTAAATAAATAAAAGTTTGCTCTGAAATGTAGGTAGGAATGGTGTATAAATTTGGCAGGAAACATTGACGTAAATGGCTAACAACAGGGAGCATTACATAATTTGCCCAACAGTATGACGTTTTTGAAGACATAGGGAACCCAAAGTAAAGAAACTGATATAAAATTAGCCTGCAACTAGATAGTGATCCACAGCTTTTTGTCTTGAGCTTTTCAAAATGCACCAGTTACTTAGCAGGGTGGCATGTTTTATTTTTCGGTATAGGCAGTACAGTTATTGTGTGACAGCAGCACAGACCTGCTGTCTTTATAGCCCCCTGGATGGTAGTGTCTACTGATATCCTTACTCATGTCACGTAATCTCTCTGTTTTATTCTGCAGTTTTGCTAAAGGGAGGGAAAAGAGAAGAAGAGAAGCCATTTCGAGACTGTGCAGATGTGTATCAAGCTGGTTTTAATAAGAGTGGAATCTACACTATTTATTTTAATAATATGCCAGAACCCAAAAAGGTAAGATCAGAAGTGCTTGTTTGTATGACGTAAAGCAGATCCTTGTTGAGTTGCTATATAATCAAATAAATTTGTGAGTTGTTAAACATGATATGGATTATGTACACATTGATGTACACACACACACACACACACACACACACACACACACACACACACACACCACAAGTGCATTCCTCAGATGCTCTTCCCTGTTTTCAGAGACATTCTCTCTTTCTCTGGTCCATAGGGATGAAAACCATATTCTGCCCACCTTCCCTAACCTCAGTATCTCTGATCTGTTGAGATCACACAAACATTTTATTTTCTACTTAGATATCACAGTGCTCTGGCACTTTGCTTGAACAAACTACATGCTGATGCCAAGTCTACTTTCAGTGCATTGGGGAAACATTAGAAATCATCTTTCAAAGTCCCAAATGTCATGCTGGACACTTTCTAGCCTGAGAGGGACCAGGGTAACTCCAGCGATCTACAGGATTATTGCTCCTGTTAAACAAGTGGAAGAAATGTTCTGTATCTTAACACACAATTGGAGAGGATGTACCTCTCATACTTACTTGAGTGCTGGTTGAAGGGTCATACTTATATTTACGTGAACTTTGACTAAGCAACATCTTGCTATCCTATCTCTTTTACAGACCCCTCCCCACATTCGTACATTAAATCATCTGTCTATGCCTTCATTCAAAAGAATTAATTAGATACCATTCATTTGCCAGTCACTGTCAAAGAACACAGATCCAGAGAAAACAGTTCTCAATGTAACAGAGAAGACAAGCATTTACAGAGTTACCAGATGCTTTCGAAGTGTGGAGCTAGAGATATCTCTATGAAGGAGATTAAGTAGAGACTGTTAAGTAAGGCAGCCAAAGACAGTGGAGTCAGAGGCCATACACCTACCTGCTCTTCAACATGTAAAAGTTGTGCAGGGTTTCAAATATCCAAAGACAGATGCATGTTCTGGGATAAAAACACTTTCTTCCACCCTTTGCCACACCTGCTTATGCGTCTTCATTTTCTTTGAGTTCTATGAAAAATGCTCATCCAACCTTCTTGGATTTCCTGGGACAATTTTACATGACATTTCTATTATTAAAGTTGTACAAAATAGGGACTGTGGCTTTTTGTTTCTGACTTCCTGGGACCAGGCATGATTTCTGCACTCAGTTGGTCCTTAATAAATTAGGACTAGAATCAACCAATGAAGAAAGTGTGCACTAATGGGGACAGGGCAAGCACATCTTTCTGCTGTACACTAAGCCTAACAGTTTTCCTGATTGGGGGGTCCTTAGATAAGCAAGGGAAGTGAATCTTGGAGACCAGGGTGCCAGATATCATGCAATTCGAAGACTGGGTGTCTGGTCTGGAATCCAGGTCCAATAAAAGACCAGATGTCTTTCTGTCACATCTTTTAATCCTGATTTCAACAAGCACTACAGGATAGAGTTTTCTCACTGTTCTTCTCTTTTCTTGAGACAAATTTTTCAAAAAGTCTTTGATTTTGCTCGACAGGTGGGAGTGGGAAAAAAGGAACAGAAGGCACAAGATGGGGGAAGTAACAAGCTAATCATCTGAGCTTCTATGTCAGCCACTTACAAGAGCACTTTGATTTCGCCTGCTTTTCTTGTGGGCATTCTGGGAAATATTCTTTGAATGAAGGGATTTGTGGCTTAAAATAAATTAAAGCCAAGAGGCATACAAAAATATGAAGATACAAGAATAAGGAGATGAGACTAGCTGATAGTATAACGGGGCTTTTCGTTATCCTAAAACAAGTCTATACACACACACACACACACACACATGTGAGCACACACACACACTATCCTAGTAGCATATAAATATATGACAATTTGTTCTTGGGGAGGTAAGAGAGCACTGAAGGAAAGCCAAACAAAGTGTTAACATCTTGGTAGTTGACCCATATCTTATAAGTCAACTTATAAAAATTAAGGTCTCTCTTGTGGACTCTTTAGGATCCTGTTATTTACATGAACATAAAAATAAAATGAATTTCAAGCATCCAGACTGGGAGGAAGATGAAGAAAGACACGTTCTCAGGCTTGTTCACTGCATCACTCATGCTACTGTGAGGTCCCCTGAAAGATAGTAGCATAAATAGTGTCAATCATTTTGTGAACCTCAATTCCTATAACTTAAGTCATATAGAAGGACAGCTCAGCTCTCTTTCAAACTGTTTTGAGAAGCAAATGATATCCAAGCTATGTGCTAAACCATTGTTCCTCTTAAAGTGGATAGAGTAATTTACACCACATGCTGGCGAGGATGTGGGGAGAGAGGAACACTCCTTCATTGCTGGTGGGAATGAAAACTAGTACAGCCACTTTGGAAATCTATCTGGTGCTATCTCAGAAAGATGGGAATAGGGCTTCCTCAAGACCCAGCTATTCCACTCCTTGGAATATACCCAGAAGATGCTCCAGCACACAACAAGAAAATTTGCTCAACCATGTTCATAGCAGCCTTATTCATAATAGCCAGAACATGGAAACAGCCTAAGTGTCCCTCAGTAGAAGAGTGGATAAAGAAACTGTGGTACATTTACACTATGGAATACTACTCAGCTATTAAAAACAAGGAATTCCCGAAATTTGTGGATAAATGGATTGAGCTAGAAATGATCATAATGAGTGAGTTAACCCTGAAGCAGAAAGAATCAAATGGTATATACTCACTTATATCTGCATACTAGCCCAAGGGGCATGTCCCACAAAAGCCTTCACTTACCAGGAAACTGGGACAGAGGGGAAGGCATCCTATTGGGACTCTAAATGAGAGACGCATGGGAGAACAGCAAAATAAAAGGATCCAGAGGGTCCTAGAAATCTACAAGTAGAGCAATATGATAGGCCGATTTGGGCCCAGGGGTCCCGCTCAAACTAAGGCACCAGCCAAGGACAATACAGGAGGTAAACTTTAAACCCCTTCCCAGATCTAGCCAATGGTCAGAATATTCTCCACAGTTGAGTGGAGAGTGTGATACGACTTTCTCACATACTCTGGTGCCTCACATTTGACCATGTCCCCTGGAGGGGGAGACCTGGTGGCACTCAGAGGAAGGACAGCAAGTAGCCAAGAAGAGACTTGATACCCTATGAGAATATATAGGGGGACGTAATCCCCCTCAGGAACAGTCATAGGGGAGGGGAATAATGGGAAAATGGGGGGGGGGGAGGAATGGGAGGATACAAGGGATGGGATAAACATTGAGATGTAACAAGAATAAATTAATAAAAAAAAATAAAATAAAAAAAATTAAAATAAAAAAAAAAAAAAAAAAAAAAAAAAACAATGCTTGATTCAGTGATAGTATTAAATTCTCAGTCTTGTTTATTCACAGCAAGGCCTTTTCTCATTATTATTAATGATGATCAACAAATAAATAGAACTTTCTTAAAAAAAAATATATATAAAGTTTTCATATATTATATTCTGATTATGCTTCCCTTTTTCCATTCCTTCCAGATCCTCCCACCTGATTTCACAGCTTCTGACTCTTTTTTGAAAACAAGAAAACAAACTAGAATTAAAAATAATAATAACAAAGAGAAAACACAAGACACACACACACACACTCACACACACACACACACAAACACACACCATAAAAGCACAAAGTCAGAAGCCATAATATATGAGCAAGGAACCAGCAATACAAGAAATGTCCAGACACAGTAATGTGTGACAAAAAGTCTACAAAAAAAGCCATTGACAGAGGTCACAGGGATGAGAATAGAATGGAAAAGGGAGGAAGGGTGGGAAAAGGAAGATAAGAACAAGGGCATTGCAATCAGGATGTAAGTGTGAATTAATAATAATAATGATAATAATAATAATAACAATGATAATAATAATAATAATAATAATAATAATAATAATAATAATAATAATAATAATAATAAAATTTTAATGCCATCGAGTTCCTCCTGTGTTGGCCTTCTGCTGTTGGGAACGGAGTCTCCCCTTAACTGTAGTTAATCTACCAGAGAGACTGCAGTTAAGAATTTTTCCTTTGTAAGAAAATATCAGTGGAGTTGTCTTCTTGCTTAGGGATGAGAGCTCCTGTGCACGTCTTTTTTAAGCACCAGAACCCCATCTGCCTTGAACACCTGTAGATCCTGTGAATGCTACACAGTCTAATTTGACTGACATTGTTTATGTCAAAAGGGGGATGGGGGAGAGAGAGAGAGAGAGAGAGAGAGAGAGAGAGAGAGAGAGAGAGAGAGAGAGAGAGAGAGAGAGAGAAAGAAATGGTTGCTAAAGTTTGAAAAGTGATTTTTAATGTCATGGGAAGGCAAAGCAGTAGTTTAGGATGATTTAATTTTTCAAGCAAATTGAAAATGAGAACTCTATCTTTTATATCTTTTGTTTCATAGCGTTCACGGTTTGTGGTTATTCTCTCTACATTCCCTTCGAGGCACAGTAGTGGGAAACAGAATTTCTCTTTTCATTTCACAAGTGTCTAAAGCCAAATGCCCTGTAGTCAGCTTAGCTTCATCCAAAAACAAGCCATTAAATCATAAGTCTTATTGTAAAATATTAAAAATATGTTTCTGAGTGCATAATTCCTCTAATTCTTGAAAAAGTGCTGTAACAAATGTGTTAAGCTTTTTCCATTTAAGGTTATGGAGAAATAATTAGCATCCAGAAGGTTAATCAATCCAATTTGTATAAAGCATAGAGGCATAACAAGTATGTGAATCAAATTACCCCCTTTTGTTCGGGGTTTAAGTCTCCGTATTAAGTTAAAAGGTGTTTAATGCTTGAAAGCTTTGACCTTGCCTGGGGAAGAAGCCAGTTCAGCCTCTTCTTGGACAGAGCTAAGCTCCAGTCATAGAGTCAATAGATGCAACAGACATAGCAAATGAAGCAGGGCCCCATCCACAGGAAGAACGTGCCAGATAACACAGACCACACAAGACCAGCAAGCGAACTCTCGTGTCTCAAGTCTTTCTGAAACTGATCGTTTATTCCATGGAATGTCCTTCATCAGTTAGGAAGAGACATTTTATTTTTCTTCTGACTATAGATAAAAATTGGGTATTCTTCCTTTTTTTTTCCAGGACTGAATCTATCTTCTTAAATAGGTATAAATTAAAAACTAGCATGATCAATTTTCATGATGTCAGTATTAATAAACAGAACCCAGGAACTATACTCATAAGGCCAGCTTGTTGAGCACTTACAGAATTTTGGTTTGAATACTCAATTCCATTCATAATAAGTTATAAATAGTGTAAATCATGTTCAATGTCATGTCCAACAATACCTCAATTCAGTAAACATATTACATACATGTAATAAGTAATATATCATATAAACTTGTAATGTATTGTCTGTAAAATGCATCTAAGATCCAAGAACAATTTCAATGCTTATGCCAAGTAGAGCTGTAAGAACTCTGTGTGTACTTACTCTTCACACACACACACACACACACACACACTTGAGAGAAAACAGAGTTGCAGCTTTAATCTAGTCCTCAACTCACTTCAACTCTACTGTCTCATAATCCCTGCAACAGCATCTGCTATCATCACTGTTGTGTGTACACAGGAATCAAACCCATTCTAAGTCCCTAAACTTCTTTCCCTCTGCTTTCTTTGGGTCTTCCCCTAAAATGTTTCTCAGCACTTAATATTTCAAATTGTTAGATTCCTCCTTTTTAAAAAGAGAGCTGTGTTTAGGGGTAAAAGCTGTGAGTGATTTAAAACAAAGTCCATAGAATTACATTGACAAGTAAGTATCCTTAAAAAACTTACGACATAGTTTTTCTCTATATTTTGTAAATCTACGGAAGTGGTGATTCCATTCCTGAGTATGTAAGTAGAATTTATAGCTTTGGATGCTAACTTCTGTTGGTGGCTAACATGCCATGAAGAGATAAGTGAGTGTGATGGTGAAGGGAAGAATGGGGATGGATAGATTAGATAGATAGATAGACAGATATAGATGATAGATAGACGGTAGATAGACAGCTATAGATGATAGATAGTTTTATATATATATATATAGATATATATATATATATATATATATATATATAGATAATAGATAGATGATTGATAGATAATAGACAGACAGATGATGATGATGGATAGATAGATAGACAGATATAGATAGATGATAGATAGATGATATATATGATAGACAGATGATGACGATAATAGATAGATAGAGAGGTAGCAGATAGACAGAGACATGCGTAAATGCATAAGTATATATACATACATATACACATAATGCATATATAAACACACACATACGTTGTGTTAATCAGTTAATGCAGTGCAAAATTTAATTAAGGAACCAGAGACATTATTTTTCCCCAGCCAAATGTTTCCTTGGTATTTTTACTCTCAGGGCTTTGAAATGTTAGCTGCCCCAGCTGTTTCTTTAGAATCACAATCTTTGCTCCATTTAAACTCTTCTATCTGATTTTAGTCTCATAAGGATCCTGAAATCTCTCTGACTAAGGTCACTAATGGCTCCTTCATTTCAAATTTGTAGGTATTTATTTCTTTTGCTTTTCTAGTTTTTCTTTTTTTATTAAATATTTATATATATATATATACATTTATATTATTATACACAAATACAATAAACTACCTATAGAAAGAAGAACCTCAACACAATCAAGAATTATATAAATGTTACATTCATAGTGTTTTGGCTGTTTGTATTTGGCAGCCTTGAAGAAAACATCTTTCCTATCTTAGTGAGTCTAAAATTCTGAATGTAACTCAGTATCTATCATATCTCATCTCTGTCAACTTAAAACATCTATTTAGACCTAAAAACATCTTAATCCCTGAACAACTAAGCTTAATTGTAAAACTAAAATATCTGGTCTTCAACCCTATCAGAGACTTAAGAAGGGAATAAAACTGATGACCTTAGTATACAGTGAGCGGTTAGCAGCTTCCCAAATGAGATGACAGAGAGTTCGGGTGACTCTTTAAGTTTGTAGGTATTGTAAAATATTCATTTAACTTGACTTCTCTCAAATGGTTAGTTAATATAATCTGTTTCCCAACATCAGTTATAACTCATTATCTTGGGATTCCTTGAATCATATTTTCTTATCTTATGACTGCAATGAATATTCATTTAATATCCAGAGTAGGTTAGTACTTGAGAAACTAGAGAAAACAACAAATAAAACCAAATATGTGCCTACTTACAAGCTACTGATGTATATTTTCTGTAGCAATTATTTATCAAGACATATTCATGGACTGCCCCTCCCATCTATAATCTTGTTTTCTTTCTTTCTTTAAATGGTAGATTGATCTTCATTATATCAACATTTGCTTCAGTTACATTATGACCAATTATAATTTTGAGTTAAGCATACAGAGAGTTCAAATCCCAAATCTTTAAAATCCAGCTCAAATCCTGGATTCACTATAGTTGCTAAGCGTAGCTATTGGTAAGCTACTACAATATTTTAAATCTCAATATTACCTCTATATATTGGATAAAACAATCAGACCTTCATAAACCGTTCTGGATTAAGTTCCAAAATGCACACTAAGTGTTCAAATTATCTGGTGTGAATAAACTTGTCATTGTTAATGACTCTTCCATATCCTCCTGTTTTTGTGATACCGTTGGCTGATCTCCAGTAGACCATCTCATCTCTAACTAGCCTCTGATATTCCTATTGGGTGGCCATGCTCTGTGCAACACAAAGTGTCCTCAATGTCAACCATCTCTTTTCTTGCTTGTTAGGCCTTTGAATTACGTCTCTTTGTTTATATCACTGTTGCTATTATTCCTGAGGTTGCTGAAGTTGTAAAATTATGGGCTCTGCTGCCTTCTTTCCCCTATGAGAGAAGTCAGTATTGAAATGTATTCTATTCGTCATAATTCCCTCTATTGTGATATATAGGCTTAATGCCAAAAAGTGCCCATTGAGTGAAAGAAAAAGTGGGTGAATATATTAGAATTATGGGGGATAAATGAAAATGTTATAATTAAGGGCAGGCTTGTTAGGAGTCATGCTGAGGACACAGAGCAGATGGAGAAAGCAAGAGGATTAGCAGAAGAGTAATCTTGGGCATAGAAAGGGAATGAATTTAAAATGTATGAATTTGGAGATGCGTCAATTCCTTGGGATAATAAAGGCATAAGGGTAAGTGTCAAATTAGAGGTAGAGCACTCAGGAGACCAGATGTCCCAATTCATGTGCACACACAGGCATGCACATTTTAGTTCCTCCACTCCAGAGAAGTACATGAACAACCTCTGCTATGAGGGATAGTTCTTGCCATTGTTTTCATAATCATTGGCCATTTGTGCTCTAACACAATGCCTCAGGGAAAACACTGCTGTCATGCCTACTTGCTGCTGCCATCTCATTTCACAGCTTTAGCCAACCTTCAACAGGCTTTATTTTTCAGTTGATGGAGTAATGGTGATCCCTCATAGTCCAGCTTTGAAGGATCAAACTGCTAGGTGCACATGTCATGAGTCACAGTGACTGCTTTCCAATTATGTAACATAATTGAAATAAGCACTAAGTCTTTGAATAAATATTCTACACAGAAAAGAAAAAGTCACCACACTCAGGAGGCATACAGTAAGCCATATTATTCATGATTAAAATTTAAACAATATAGTCTCCATTCACCAAATGTTGCCTCCTGAATAATATTCAACAACTATGAGTAAAAATTACCATATATGATATAGTGTGTAATCTTATGAGAGTCTTGCAATAAAATATAAAAATTTGAATCTTTTCTTCTCAATTACATTGACATTCTAATAAAAGATTAAATAATATTGAACCAATATTTTGGCCAAAAATAGTATGTAACATTAGGAACTTTAGTAATTTCTTGAAATGTAACCTCCCACAAGTGCTATCTCAATTTGAGATTTTAAAGCTTTTTAGGTAATACTTGGAGTTTACCGTAGGTGATTGCACCTCCAAGACAAGTATGCTACACTGAGCTACATGCCAACCTCTATGACTGTATTGTGGTCCGAAACTAAGGCTATTCATTTTTAGCTGTCAAGCTGACATTTTTAGAAATAACTAAACATTTCTGATGGAACTTTATTGGGTGCTGTGCAAATGTGAATTGTGGGCAAAGTAGCCAATAATAGGTGTGAAAAACAGTTGTTTTTCTCTTCTTACAGGCTAGACCTGTGCATCCTACTTATATTTTGAAATATCAGATGTGCATTTCTTTAAGATGTATGTAAGTTCCACTTTCCATTATGTTCCTTTTGTTTCATAGGTATTTTGCAATATGGATGTGAATGGGGGAGGTTGGACTGTAATACAACACCGTGAAGATGGAAGTCTGGATTTCCAAAGGGGCTGGAAAGAATATAAAATGGTAAGATGGAAGAATTTACAGAGCCTTTTGATGTTTTATCATAAGGTTATCTTTACCCACCGTATATGATAAACCCTTGCACTTCTAGATGCTTTTGAGTTATTTAAAATAACAATTCTTCCATTAAAGACATTATTTTCATTAGACACAAAATGCTCATAAATCGTGTTCAGTAAATTATTTCCACATGTGTAACAGAAAGAAAACTGTATTGTTATGATTGTTTGGTGATCTGTTATGCACTGCCTGCATTTGTTCCTAGGCTGTTAATGTGAGCAGGACGGGGTGCTGTGCAGGGCTACAGGTCATGGAGCAAGAGGCATGCTAGCTGGGCCTCTCTCACATTCCACATGACCTTTGCATGTGACTAGCCTGGACTTCTGTTGGTGCAGTGCCTCGGCATTGTCACATGTCTCATGAAAAAGTTAGCATTTCCCAAGGGGGGAAGTGAACATTTAGAGCCATTTAAAAAATAGAAGTTTTTCATTATTTTACATGAATAATTCCTTATCATTCTAATTTTTCTCTCCAAAAGTGAAAAATAAAAGATGATCAGAGTGTTCTGTTAGCCAGTGTTCTGTTTTGGTATCTTAGTGAACAATGCAAAAACTGTATTTCCTTGATCACAACCTACCGATTAAGCTAATGGCTAACAAGACTAAGCAAAGTGTTTAAGGAAATAAATGGCAGTCCCATGTTCTGTCACTCTATTTAGGATGCTTTAATGAAAAATTCAGTGAGCATTCTGGATTCACGTTTGTATCTGGAAGTTACACAAATTTGAGTGAAGTCTTTACTTAAAAAAAACATAAGATAGGCCACAATCAGTTATCCATGTCCTGGCTGATGAAGTACAACACTGCCAGGTAAAAAAATAATGAGGCAGCAAGGCACAGTGGCGCACACCTGTAATCCCAGCACTCAGGAGGCAGAGGCAGGTGGATCGCTGTGAGTTCGAGGCCAGCCTGGTCTACAAAGTGAGTCCAGGATGGCCAAGATAACACAGAGAAACCCTGTCTCAAACAACAAACAAAGAAAGAATGGACCATATCATAGCAAATTTTATTCTTGCCCCGAGTCAGACTTAGCATGGGTTTTAGCTTAAAGAGAACAACCAAACATGTGGTCTTTGCCAAGCATTCTATAGGGAGATAAAGCTGATATAGCTGCCTTAGTCAACGTTATAACAGCAACTCTTTCACACCAAACAAGTCTAATTCATCCAGTGCTTCCAGGGCTGCCTGTAAGAAGCAATGGAAGAAAGGACAACTTCAGTGGCAGAACACATACTTAGCATATACAAGTCCCAGGGTTCAATCCCCAGAACTGAAAAAAAAAAAAAAAAAAGAAAGAAAAGAAAATCAAGAATGATACTTTTCTTCCTAGTATCATATTAATATTTAATGATGTTGCTTTTGAATATATTTAATGGAACAAAAAATAAAATATTTTGTCATTTATTCTTTAAAAAAAAAAAAAAAACATAAGATAGAAAAAGCAATCTTGTACAATAAAAGATGCTCCGGAGGAATCTCCATACCTGATCTCAAACTGTACTATAAAGCAATAGTACTTAAAACAGCATGGTACTGGCACAGCAACAGGCTGGTTGATCAGTGGAATCGAATCGAAGACCCAGATATGAATCCACACACATATGGTCACTTGATTTTTGACAAAGAAGCCAAATCCATTCAATGGAAAAAGGATAGCATCTTCAACAAATGGTGCTGGTCTAACTGGAGGTCTATGTGTAAAAAAATGAAACTGGACCCATATTTGTCACCTTGCACAAAACTCAAATCCAAGTGGATTAAAGACCTCAACATAAAACCAGAGACACTAACTCACTTAGAAGAAAAAGTGGGAAAGAGCCTGGAACATATTGGCACAGGAGACAACTTCCTGAACAGAACACCAACGGCCCAGGCCTTAATGTCAACCATTAATAAATGGGACCTCATGAGGCTGAGAAGCTTCTGTAAGGCAGGAGACACTGTCAAGAGAACAAAGCGACAGCCTACAGACTGGGAAAAAATCTTCACCAACCCGACATCTGACAAAGGTCTAATATCCAAAATATATAAAGAACTCAAGAAATTAAACACCACCAAACCGAATAACCCAATTGAGAAATGGGGCTTGGAACTAAACAGAGAATTCTCAACAGAGGAGTATCAAATGGCTGAGAAACACTTAAAGAAATGCTCAACCTCCTTAGTCATCAGGGAAATGCAAATCAAAACAACTCTGAGATTCCATCTTACACCCATCAGAATGGCTAAGATCAAAAATTCAAGCGACACCACATGCTGGCGAGGATGTGGGGAGAGAGGAACACTCCTTCATTGCTGGTGGGAATGCAAACTAGTACAGCCACTTTGGAAATCTATCTGGTGCTATCTCAGAAAAATGGGAATAGGGCTTCCTCAAGACCCAGCTATTCCACTCCTTGGAATATACCCAGAAGATGCTCCAGCACACAACAAGAAAATTTGCTCAACCATGTTCATAGCAGCCTTATTCATAATAGCCAGAACATGGAAACAGCCTAAGTGTCCCTCAGTAGAAGAGTGGATAAAGAAACTGTGGTACATATACACTATGGAATACTACTCAGCTATTAAAAACAAGGAATTCCCGAAATTTGTGGATAAATGGATTGAGCTAGAAATGATCATAATGAGTGAGTTAACCCAGAAGCAGAAAGAATCAAATGGTATATACTCACTTATATCTGCATACTAGCCCAAGGGGCATGTCCCACGAAAGCCTTCACTTACCAGGAAACTGGGACAGAGGGGAAGGCATCCTATTGGGACTATAAATGAAAGACGCATGGGAGAACAGCAAAATAAAAGGATCCAGAGGGTCCTAGAAATCTACAAGTAGAACAATATGATAGGCAGATTTGGGCCCAGGGGTCCCGCTCAAACTAAGGCACCAGCCAAGGACAATACAGGAGGTAAACTTTAAACCCCTTCCCAGATCTAGCCAATGGTCAGAATATTCTCCACAGTTGAGTGGAGAGTGTGATACGACTTTCTCACATACTCTGGTGCCTCACATTTGACCATGTCCCCTGGAGGGGGAGACCTGGTGGCACTCAGAGGAAGGACAGCAAGTAGCCAAGAAGAGACTTGATACCCTATGAGAATATATAGGGGGACGTAATCCCCCTCAGGAACAGTCATAGGGGAGGGGAATAATGGGAAAAGGGGGGGGGGAGGAATGGGAGGATACAAGGGATGGGATAAACATTGAGATGTAACAAGAATAAATTAATAAAAAAAAAAAAAAAAAGAAAAAGAGACACAAACCAACAAAACAGAATGCTACAGAGATAAGTGTGTGATCTTTTACTGAGGCAAAAATAAAAACAACAAACAAACAAAGCCAGGGAGAATAGAAGGTAAAGGCAGTAACTTGAATCAAAGGTGGAGAGAGTTCACGATGAGCTCAGTCTGTGTTCTCAGCAAGAGTTAAAGGACTCGGAGTTCATTAGCCCTAAGCTGTAAGCCACAGACATGCACAGTGCAGAAGGGTCTGCCACAGCCTGGTTACATCAGAAGTATGCTTCTAGAATGCTTTGTATCCTAGATGTTTTCAAGCAAATAGACTAGCCCAGCGTGGTAGGAGTTGGGGAGCTATGTAGAGCAAGTGAATACGTGCAGTTGTATAATATACAGAAACTCTACATCGATATGAACCTCTGTAGTAGCTATCTAATTAACCTCATGCAACCAGAGTCTGCAGGCCATCATGTGGACCAGGAGCCACAAGTAGCAGCATCTTCTAGAACTCCGCAGAAACACAAAATCTCAGTCTCCACCCACACTTGCTCAATCAGAATCTGCCTCTTAACCTTGCTTTTGCAGGAGATGCATAGCAGAGGGCAGTACAATTCAGGGAGGCAAAAGGGACCAGGTACAAATAGAACTATCCCCCGTAATCCCTTCTATCATGATATAGACTTCTAAGAAGAGCTGAGGCCTGTTCTCTGTTCCATGGAAGCTCTCCAGTGATAACATAGAACCTTGTCTTTCAGGGTGGTTATGGGGAATTAGAATGATAGGTTCATTCCTGAGACCTCTTTCTGTTTTCGTGATTCTACAGAAACGTGACTGAGGGAATTCAACTTTTGTTTTGCCTTTTACTGGTAGGTTAGTTTTGGGAAAATCACTTTGCTCTTCACCTTCTATCAACTCACACCTTCGGTTCCGCACCTGCCTTGTGGGGTGTCACAGGGAATTAACATAGCATAAGGAAAGCTTACTGAATTTTCAATCATCTATAATTATTACTATTATCAAGGATTAAAACATGAGGGGCTTTAAACATTTATTAAATTCTGCCCAGAGTAGTATTTATTCAAACCACTTTAATTCATAACTAACTTCATCCTAAGGATATAGGGGTTATGTAAGAATATATATACAGATTCAAATCAGTCTGGTGTACATTATCATTTAAATTAATAACAGAAAAAGGAATTGTGAAGTTGTCATCATGCAGTTTTTAAAAATGGTGATTTATTACCTATGAATGCCTGTTTCTAAAGAAATAGTAAGAACGTTAAGATATACTGACTTGTAGGGTATGAAATTGGTTCATGTCTTTTACGTATTTACCAAATGTATCAATGCTTAGACAATTGGTTTTCATTATTGGAATAACACTGGAATTATTCCTTAACCGTTGGAATTTATCCCTTCCCCTTATTTTTAAATAAGAAAAGCTATTATGTTTTATTCAAATTTGAAAAATTTATCACCTCAGTGTCAATTATTCATGGTCAGAAAGTAAAATTAATTCTGAATTTTTATAGCATTTTGGCAAAAGTGAGTATGCCTATTTTCTAAATTGAAAGAATCCATTGGTTAACTTTCATCAAAGCACAGGGTCAAATGTGCCATAGCTTTCTCAAAGCTTTCCTTTCACCTGCAAACAAAATAACATGATTCCACAAGCAAGGTGGATGTAGATGTTTATGTATTTATCAGTCTTACCTGCTCCTACTCCCTGTATGCAGGACCCTGGCTTCAAGCTTCCTCAGCTGAGGGTGACTAAGCTTGGGGAAAATCACACCTGTGTGCATGCAGCTCTTCCTCCTCCGTCTTTACTAGTCTCCATGGAGGCATTGAATGTAGCCTTGAGCTTCTAGCCTCCCCCTTGATGGCTGTCCCTCTGTCTTTACTTCCTACTGACTGATATATGTGGCCTGCATCTTTCCCAGCACATTTTCCAGAATTTCATGTTAATTTCTTTAACCCAGGAAATTATAAAATATCTTTTTTTTTGGTAAGCCCCTCCCAACACAGAAACTTCACAGCTGTTGATTGTCAACCTTGGATTTAGCCCACTGAAGTTTTTGAACTTAGCTCCTTCTTAACCTGTTCTTAGGAGGAAGGGCAGCAACATCTTGCTTACAGACTTGTAAAGATGTTTACTGCTGAGAGTAGAGTCTGTGGCAGTTCTTCTAACGGGACACTTATGGATAACTTATACTGCTCCTTCAAGACAGGGGCTCACCACACTCACCAACAGACCTTCTGCATATAAAGCCAAGGAACAGAGATTCCCGGGTATTTCTCTTAGTGGCAGCTTTACGACAGGCAGTCACTAATGCCCTGGGGACAGACTCGGTTAGTTTTGAAGACAATTATCTCTATAAACGAAGCTTCCTATTGAAACAAGCATTTCCCTCTGAGCAGCTATGTACTTTCTGGGAATTCCTGTTTCTGACAAGAAATTAAATGCATCTTTTAGCTTGCATTTCTGTGTGTCTATGTTGAAAAAAAAATACACAAGAAATTACAATTCTTTGCATCAAAATTTCCTCATGTTTTTCTTGGGCTAGGTGTTTCAGCAGTACAAGGAGATTCTTCTCATACAGGCTTGAATTGTGGACGAAAAATAACCTTTGGAAAACTTGTCTTATCTGCTTTCTTTAATAATTTGTATGAAAGAAAGACGAAGCTCATAGGCTACAAGAACTGGGTCTGGTTTCAATTTAGCTTTTTCTATAAAAAGTCAACACTTCCTGTGAGCATTATCAGACAAAACAAATAAAGGATCAGAGACAATTATTTTATTAACTTGGAAAAAGTACAAGCTGAAATTCAGCTTTTTTTTTTTTTCTTTAAGGTTTTGGCAAAATTAATGAATATTGGTCCTTTCCTCTCCCTGTATTTTAAAAGTATAATGTGACTCTTGAGGCCAATGTGAAGTCAACATTGCTTTTCTTTAAATTCCAGTGTTTCCCCTTTTATTAAACTACTGAAGGACAAATGAAAATAATCAGCATCTGTTTCATAGCATCAAAGTTCTTTGTGTAATTATGATTGACATAACTAAACATACTCATTTTCATGAATGCATATGGAATAGCATCCTTGCATTTTATTTATAACAGAAGAATTTATTCTTTTCGATAAAGTTTATATCTGCCTCCTTATCATCAGAACAGAATTATGTATATGATTTTCATGTTTTTTCCCAGGGTATTTAAAATAAAAGAATGATCTGTGATAAGTTATTATATACAAAGACATATAAATGCTTTTGAGCTATGCACTACTATGGTTTGTGCATGATTTAATTTCTTTCTATCAGTCCCATAATCAAAAGTTCCCTCCTGGTGCAGAGACAACTTCCTGCCTCTTTCATTCAGATAATTTTATTCATTAACATATTCATCCTAATTGGTACCTAGTTATCGAATGTCATATTTATATGAATCTTTACTCTTACTGCTTCCCATACTCACTTGTGGAACTCTTTGAGCACTCTGAATGTCAGGCCTACTTCAGACACTGTGAACTAATATGTCTGGGGGAGAGGAAGGCTCTCTGTTCATAAATAACACACAGCTATTTTTAATACTCACTTCCAAGTAAAAGGAACCATCGGAAATACTAGTGATTAGTTATTAATGCGAGTATAAGATCTTACAATTTCCTGGGTATATTCCAAGGAGTGGAATAGCTGGGAAGGAGGAATGGGAGGATACAAGGGATGGGATAACCATTGAGATGTAATATGAATATATTAATAAAATATTTTTTAAAACTTACAATTTCCTCTTCTACACCCTAAATCATTTAATTATTTAGAAAGAGGACAAGTGTAGAGAAGGAGACAAGTATTTTCTCACCAAGATGTGTTGACTCAAAAACACAACACTGATCTTAGAGGGGATAAGATACAGTTTATTAGGCTTGGGATCCATGGCTTGGGGACAGGGACTTAGGTTACCCCACATTCTATGTTCTATCATGGAAGTAATTTCATGAAATTGTTTATAGTAACACAAGAAAATATTCGTAAGTCAAACATTAAAAATATATTACTGCAAACACAAGAGAGGAGGGTTAGAGTAAAATGGGAGAGGTCTGCTGTAGTCCTGGGAAGCTCTTTGCATCATTAGCCTTTTGATTGGTGGAAACTAGGATTTTGTTAAGTTCATGTATTCCAAGATGTTTTACCTGATTGTTATAGGACATTAGGTGACACAGAACTAGGCAAGGAAAAGGTTACTTGGAGGGCTGAGATAAACTGTAATTAGGCCCTGGACCTCCAACATTGCAGGGTCTCCACTATCACTCAATCAGCTAACCAGCCTGGCAGAAGGCTCCGTCTGAATGGTGAGCTTCAGTCTGGGAACTCTCATCACAGCAGGCAAGCAGCAGAGATTGAGGAGGGGGTGGCCAATGTCTTCGTTTGTGCCACTTTGAAGGCCCATTTGTGGAAACAGTTGGTTTTAAGTTTTCATTTCTTAATTAAGTTCTTGGGTTAAAATAACATTTGTTCCTTTAAGCAGTGCTCAGTTTATGATAACACATTCATGTTTAAAAGCCAGTTGAATAGTGCTATTGATATGCACATTAATTTCCAACCAAGACAAAGGCCCTGGGATACTTAAATCATGCAAAGCAGAAGGATATCTGTGCCCCTCAGATGGCTTACTGTCTTACAGAAGAAGGGCAAAAAGCAAAGAATTTGTATAATGTGGCAGATCTCAGTGGGTTTTTCTTAAGTGCTTTTCACATATGAACACTCAAGTACCTTGGCTGCTTTTCATCCTTATAACACTGTACGTAGAGATATTTTTAACCTCTCTTTTGCAGATGAGGAAACTGACTCTCTGCAGTGGAGTAGAAAGTTCCACTGAAAATGTGTGGTCAAGGAATGCTTCAACTGTAGCAGAGATAAGGGGAGAGGCTCCTTAACGAAGCCAAGCCACTGTTTCCTTCCTTCAGATACATGGTCGTGTCTGATAAACTATCAAACAGTTTACTAATGTGGGAAGCCCTTTTGCTTCCCCCTTTTGCCCTATCAGTCACCTTCATGACAATACAGTTGGTTCTGCCTCACTGCTCATGGCCATTAGACGGTTTTCTCTCCCTCAAACAGCCATATTGCTTCATTGCAGTAAAACATTTTCCCCATTTAGAAAGTTTTCTCGGTGATGTGCATGAAATTAAGATTTGGTTCCCAGATGCCAATTTCAGTGTTTTCTCTTCCGTTGCTTCTTCCTGAAAAAAAAAAATACTCTAGAAAAGTAACTATTTAGTAAGGAATAGTTTTCTTCTTTGAGATCCTTCAGACCTACATGTAGAGAGTGAGAACAGAGGCCTTTGTAGGAATGGGTCTCATGTTCCTTCATTTTTTTTTTTTTTGAGGCTCACCCAGGATCAATGCTCTTTTCCCCGGGGAAGCTGGGGAATTTTATCCACACAACACTTTCAACAACATGGAAATATGTGACCTAAGACTTAGCACTTCATCATTCCCTGCCTCTCTACTCACATTTGATATGATCGCTGAGTCTTTGTTTCGATGCTGCATGACAAAGGGACTTGTGAGTGGCTGGGGGGACAGCTCTGGCTGGTCTGAGGTGGAAACAGCAAGGGAAACCCCAGCGGTCTTCCTTATCACGCAAGCAACTCTTGAAGACGAAGAGTGCTAGCTCAGAGTTTGAGCTTCCTGTCACTTCCCACTCTGTGCATGTCTTGTAGGGGGAAGACTTTGGATTTCTCAGCTTGGAGCACAAGCGTCTGTAAGGTGCTGTAAAATCTTCAGTGCCTCCTAAAAATTACTGATATTTTCCGCTACTGTAAAACTTTCAGCAAGTGTGGCCTGAGTGTTTTAGAAGTAGGGAAGAAAAAAAAAAAAAAGAGGGCCTGGATTAAAACCGCTAGAACCTATATTAACAAAATAAAATAAAACAAAACAAAAATCTGTACATTGTGGCAAATTTTTGTAGTTCCAGTGCTCGGAGACTGAGACAGGAGGATATCAGGGAACTAAGCCCAGCCATTGTATCCAATGATGAGCTCAGATTCAGGAAGAGGTCACTCCTCAAAAAGCAAGAGGGAAAGTGATAAAGAAGACACAATAAAGGAAGATACCAAAGGTCAAACTCTGGCCTCCACATGCACTTGCATGAGTGTGTGCAGACACACACACATACACTCACACACACACACCCCCACAGAGACAGTCAGTGGAATACTAATCGTAATGGATTCTATGTTTTTCTCTGAATTTTGCAAATAGTCCTCCAATGAGTGTCATCCAGATGAATAATGTGCAATTAGTCAAAAAACTAGTTAAGTTGGAGAATAACTTGAAAAATAGACATAAACATATTAACTTTAAAATAAAGCTCTCTCTCTCTCTCTCTCTCTCTCTCTCTCTCTCTCTCTCTCTCTCTCTCTCTCTCTCTCTGTGTGTGTGTGTGTGTGTGTGTGTGTGCATGTGTGGGTGTGTATGCATATGTCTAGCAAACTCTGGGAACTCTAGGCATTAGTTCTAACTATTCAGCTGAAGCAAAATGCACTGTGACCTGTTGTTATCACAATAACAGACATGGCAGAAAAGGATTTGATACCAAAACCTCCTAACTTAGGGGAAGTAATTCTATTGGCAGAGGCAAAGGAGCACTTTAGAGCACTATTAGTGCATTATTAGGCACTAAGAGCCAGCATATCTATTCATTTCTTAGCTTGATTAATGAAGAGAAAGTTAAGAAAACTTCTGTTTAACTTAAAAATTGCTATTACGTTGGAAAAGAAAGAAACAATTTCCATACTTTGTCACCTGTATTGAGATAATAAGGGCTGCTATAATTATTATTATACTTTTTCCACATTTTAAATACATATTAATCGTTCATTAACAAATGCTTTAATTAACTATGGTCTATTTCTTTATAAAACAGCCATGTATATATTCTGGATAAACATGATTAGAGAGTTGGTCCAGATGAGGTTTATAGAATGTTCTCAAACACTTGGCTCAGTCTAGAAGCTGACACTTTTATTTTTTTTTTTTTAACTAACTCTGAGTATGACTAAGAATGAACAAAATGGTCTGTGACAAGGACTGAGTTTCGGTGTCACTTCTTTGAAGTGCTATGATATCTCTCCCTTTGCCTTCCTCCCTCCCTTCCTTCTTTCCTTTCAATGTCTGTAAAACGTAGTGCCCATGACTCGCTGTATGCCACTTCTTCATTTGTGTTTGAGAATTCACAGACACAGCCCTGCTTCTGTCTCCAGGCAGCTCAAACTGCTTCAGTCAAACAGACGTGTAGATGAGGAATTGCACTGTCATCAGGTATTGCCAAGGAAGTGTTTCCTGAACAGCTGTGAAATGCCCCGAATCTATATAGCAATTTCTCAGCTTCTTGCTTTTGTCAATATCTTCAGTGTTAACAATCAGTTGGGAGACCATTCTTTTTCCTAAAAAAAAATTTTTTTTGAAACTTTGACAATACTCCCTTGGATGACTCCAAAGAAGACAGTAAGGCCCAGTGAGAGTCAGATACATTGGAGCCAGCCAGGCCTTCCCTCACTAGCTCTTGCTTGTCATCTTTCCTCCTCCAGACCCAAATCTTTGCCAATGAGGAATCTAAGTGATGACATTCATTGTTCTCTGGCCTTGATTACTAAAATTAACTGTGATCTCACTGAAAGAATTGAACCATCTGGAAAGTTATAGTATAATTGGTCTCCTGAATATTGAAAACAACAAATACAATACTATTAAATAAGGCGTAGTATACTAATATTATTCATTTAGAAATACTCAAATTCCATTTAAAATGTCTAAAACTTTTTTTTAAAAAAACTTTGTCAAAATAAACCTTTGAGTTGGGGATTGTTTTCTGATTAATCTTACTAACTAGATTAATAATTTAACCTGAGAATGTCACAGTAAACGGATTTTACTATGGTAATATTTAAGTGTAAACTTCAGTGGGGGAGAATCAGAGCAGAAGAGTACTAGAATAAGCTTGCAATTAAAACTAAGTGTAAAAAGCAGACCAAACTATCTTCATTTGTTATTGTTATCTAGAAAATCGATGTAGAACATGAAGACATTACCCCCGAAGAAAGTGTGCATGTCTCTCTGTTCCCCCCGGGAGTAAAGCGTGCGTGTCTTTCTTCGTTTCCCCCCCCGAGTAAAGTGTGCGTGTCTCTCTTCGTTCCCAGGGTTTTGGAAATCCCTCTGGTGAATACTGGCTGGGGAATGAGTTTATTTTTGCCATAACTAGTCAGAGGCAGTACATGCTGAGAATCGAGCTGCTGGACTGGGAAGGGAACAGAGCCTACTCACAGTACGACAGGTTCCACATCGGAAACGAAAAGCAGAACTACAGGTAAGCCAAGCTCAGTACTGCACTCAGCAGGCTTCAACCTCGCCACCCAGTGATAACGTTAACCACAAAGCAGGAAACAATGTAGATGATCCCCGGCAATAACATCCAAGGTTGCTGTCTAAGCCTATGATGATGAGATAATGAACACCCTGTAAAAATGTCCCCCAGGTTTCAATGTTAAGTCCTATAGATGGACACATTGTTTTCGGCTCAGTCCCAGATCATGGTGAACTAAGAAAGTATATGTGGCTCCACTGTACTTGCTATGAAGGTGGGATGGCTTCATACGTCTAAGAGTAATACTGGTAACTATGTGACTCAATGGCTTCTAGTAATCTCTGTTTATAAACAGGAGACTCTAAGGTTTTATTATTTTTACTTTTATTAAGTTTTAATTTTTTTTTTCAAATCACTTCCAAAATAACTAGAGAAAAATTGTGTAGTGTTGAGTAATTTGCATAAGATGAACCAAAGCATTGTCAAGAGAATTTTTTAAATAACATACAGTGCAAAAATAAATCTAAATGATGAAGTCAGTCCACACAATAGAATGTGAAACTAGAAAAACTATGCTATTAATTTTAAATGTTTCTGACGGCTTTTTCCATAAGCAGCTCATAGCTTAGGAGAAGTGAAAACTATGGCTAAAGGGATAATGTAAACACTTCCTACATTATAACCCTGTTCTAAGGACTCGATTAGACACTGGCTGTTTTCAGTCTCACAACCTCATAGTCAAGCTTTGTGAGTATCAAGCTCCTGAAAATCTGTTTGGCATTCCTCAAGACCAGGAGAATATTTCTGTAGGTATCATTTCTTGACCTACCAATACAATACTCATCACACAGCATATCTTTACTTGCATGTGCCTTGATTTCATAACAGGTAAAGAGGACTTGCAATGACTTTTGACTATCAATAGTCTCCATTTGTCTTGAAAACCTAACCGTGTACATTAAAGGAAGTGACAAATGACTGCATGTGACTTGGAATGCTAACAAACAAAGTTCTGTGGTTTTTCATCCAGTGTGGCTGGCTGTGTCTTCAGAGACGAACTATTTCTGATTCTTGTTTGTCTTTTTAGTCATAACAATCAATCCATGGGAACTAAAATCCACATCTCTTTTAATGGCATTACTCATTTTGAATCTGTTACATATATAATTATACTTTTGGAGATGTAGTCATTTTCTTTACACATAGTATGTTATGATGTCACATAACAAAGAATAAGAAATAATAGACCTGAGAAGTAGATAGTCTCAGGGTGAGAGCAAGGGGATACTTTATGGCAGCTGCAGAAACCAACCAAGAAACATTTACAAAATGCAATGGAGTGTAAGATGAAAAGTTTCTAAGGAGCTCAATATTTTGAGAGTTTTGTAACAAGAAAAACCACTGTAAAACATCAGGGGTATGCTTATGTAAATGTTTTGACCTGAAACTTGAAACTCTATGAAACTTGGCTAATGTCAGACAACTTGACAATAGAACCAGCAAGTAATGACTCTAGTCTTTTTCTAGGCTCCTGAAGAATTTGCCCTGGTTTCGTTCCAGAACGCCACTCAGATTGCTATATGCGGTTGTGATGGAAGGGGTGTGTGTGTGTGTGTGTGTGTGTGTGTGTGTGTGTGTGTGTGTGTGTGTGCATGAGTGCGTGTGGTGTGTATGAATGTGAGATGGGGTGGTATTTGAAGGGTAAAGTTAGGGCAAGTTTAAGATAGCCAGCATCTGCAAGACTTCCTATGTCAGATGTGCATTACCCTTGCACATGTATACAAAAGGAGCTTTGGCTTCCTGTTAGAGCCCTGCCACTACCATACCTTTCTTAAATCCTCCTTAAATCTTTTGTATGCACAATACCTCTGCCCACATGTCTTTCACACACATGATACAGAGCTATGGTTAAATTAAAAAATAGGTCTTCAAGCTTTGGTATGGTGTACGCTGTATGCTTTTCTTTCATGAAACAATGTTTGAAACGAGAAACAGAATTATAAAGCTAGAAGCACTGTGATTTAGTGTAATACTTCTGGCGTTAAACAAAAGAGAGCCAAGACCAGAAAATGTACACTATTATTGTCAAGGATACAGAGGCAATTTTTACTATCATCTTTTTCATGGTCGTTACGGTATCACTAGAACAAAGTGGGTGGTTCTGGCTTTCTCTCTCAGGAATATCTAACAAATGTAGATCTGCCATAATTACCTCCCATAAAATTAAGTCTAGGATTCTTGTTTTCATCACATAGGAAATTATGACACACTAAGCCTGCTTGGGTAGAAGGTTAAAATAGGTATACCATAGAATATACTGCTCATTCTTTCTATAAAGGTTATTATTGGAGTTTGAATGGAAGCAATTTCCCATTTGTGTGTGTGTGTGTGTGTGTGTGTGTGTGTGTGTGTGTGTGTGTGTTGGGATGCTTGGTCCCAGCCTGCTGGCTCTGAACTATAGGGCGGTGGCGCTTTTATTGGGCCTCCCTGGATGCCTCGGGTGACTAGAGAATTGGCCTTGAGGTCTTATAGCCTGGCTCCGCTTCCTGTCTGCTCTCTGCTCTTTGATTGTAGATACTATGGAAATGCCCACCTCACATGAGTGCTCTTGTGACTTCCTCATCACAGACTGTAGCACTTTATATTCTGTGTATCAGTGGTTTGTGTAGCAGCTGTGTCTGAGAACCAGAGTCATGCTTGGTGTGCATGGAGGCCAAAAAATGGCATCACGTCTCCAGGAGCTGGGGCTCAACTTGGTCCTTAGCACCCTGTGGGTACTGGGAATTGAATCCAGGTCCTCCACAGGAGCAGCCAGGGCTCTTAAGCACCCAACCATCAGTCTAGCCCCTGTAGTACTTCTTAATCAATAAACCAAAATAACCCCTTCCTTCTTTGAGTTGTTTTTATCAGGTATCTTATCACAACAATGAGAAAATTCACCTGTACAATGGAAGAGAAGCCTAAATACAAAAGCTAGTTTCTTGATGATTCTCTCGACCCCTGTCATCCATGCTTCTCCAGGGACAGTAACGCATGCACGTACCTGCATACTGTTCCAGCTGTCAGGATGAGCTCTTACTCCACTCTTTTATTCTTCTTCTGAGCTAAGTTTCCTCTGAACAAGTCAAACTTCTAGCACCAATATGTGCAGAGTAGTTTACACTGAGTGACATTATCTTCCCATATTAATGCACATGCATAGCGATGTTTGAAGGAAGACACATTTTTAAAGATTAGGAAAGTGAGGTTAGTGTCCCTTGCTCTACTCAGATTCAGTTGGTGGCATTCCAACTGAAATTCAAATACTTGAGTGTTATTGTTTCAAGTTGTTACATGCTCCATGATGTTTTAAAGTGTTTTAAATTAAGTTCAAAGGGTTGTCCTTCTAAAATTTTAACATTTTAGTTTTATTTTATATTTTATAGATACTTCTTAATGGAATAGTACATTTGCTTTTGCTTCTTCCATTCCATTTCCTCCCTCCAGCCCTTCCTACTTACTCTCACGTGAACCCCTCTACTTGTAAGTTGATAGCCTCTTTTACCTTTAATATACTTGCTACAGACATACACACATGAGCAAACACATATATACACAAATATACATAAATAGAACCTATTGAGTCTGTTTCTGCTGTGTATCTATGGTTTCAAAGCTCACCACTCTGCACTGTGTAACCAATAAGAGGGATCGTGCATGGAATAGGCTAATTCTCATCCAAGCAATCAATAGTCACATGCAGTTCTTAGAAATTTTATTATTAAGTACTTGTAGCTGTAGTCACAGACCTGATTTTAAAAAAGAAAACAAGTCCTCATGTTCCTGACATATTGTTTAAAAGTAAGTGTTATGAATGGATAGAGTTGCTTAGAAATGTGCATATAATGCACATTTCCTTTTTAGCCTCCAAGGAAACTTCGAATGATTTTCTGTGAAATTGTAAAAACACAATTTACAGAACCCAAGAGAGCATGAATCAGAAAAAAATAATAATAATGTACGAGTGTCATGATAAACATAACACATGGAATGACACGCAATCAATGTGAAATTATTAAACACCTCCCCTGGAGGGCTGGCATTATACGTAGCCTTGTCATCTAACACCCACGCCTTTGTGAAACCTTCCTACCTCTAGTCTTGCTCCTCTCAAATACCTCTTCACCACTATAGCTCAGATGATTTTTCAATAGACAATCAGATCTGGTATTTATCCTCTTTCAAAGTTTTTTAAAGTATATTTTATTAATTTATTCAAATTGCATCTCAATTGTTATCCCAACCCTTGTATCCTCCCATTCCTCCCTCCCTTCCATTTTCCCCTTACTCTCCTCCCCTATGACTGTGACTGAGGGAGACCTTCTCCCCTCATATATGCTCATAGGGTATCAAGTCTCTTCTTTGTATACTCACTTATATCTGGACACTAGCTCAAGGGGCATGTCCCATGAAAGTCTTCATTTACCAAGAAAATGGGACAGAGGGGAGGGCATCCTACTGGGACTCTAGGTGAGAGAAGCATGGGAGAATGGGGAAATAGAACGATCCAGAGGGTCCTAGAAACCTACAAAAAGAACATTATGATGGGCAGATCTGGGCCCATGTGTCCTGTTCAAACTATGGCACCAGCCAAGGACAATACATGCAGTAAACTTCGAACCCCTACACAGATCTAGCCAATGGACAGGACATTCTCCACGATTAAATGGAGAGTGGAGTCTGACTTTCACATGAACTCTGGTGCCCCATATTTGACCACATCCCCTGGATGGGGAGGCCTGGTGGCGCTCTTTCAAAGTTTTGACTAATGTTTTAACACCTACTAGTGAAGTCTACCACTAAGACTTTCTTGCTTTTTATCACTACTGACTTAACCAACTGTCGCCACCAGTCTTGTTCCATTCAAACGCTTTCTCATTTTGATGTTTCAGTAACTGTGGACAACATTTCTAAGTTTCCTGCCATGGTGGTGCCTAACCAAACCCTGCATCCACAAACCTAACTTTATTACACGAATATGTTTTATACAATTCAGATGCTGTCTTAACCGAGGATATCTTCCCTGAAACCTTCCCTAGTAAATGCTGTTGTGTGCCGGTCCATTATTCCCTTGAAATCTGGATCACACACATCCTGGGAATCTGGTGGCAGACTGCTTGCAGCTGAAGCCTCCTTTCTAAATATTGCAGTGGTCAAGAGGACTCATTTTACCCATGGTCATCCCTCCTTTCTATAAGCAAATTGTGTTCAATGATTGGTCAGCATAGGAGTGTAAACCCCCATCCTTGTACAAGGCCAAGGGGAACAATTTTCTTACTGTGGCTTGGTTTTAGAACTACCTCTCCAGCCACAATGTCCTGATCCTATAACTACACCATATAAGTCATAAGTGCTCTCTAAAGCACCCCCATACTGATTTTCTAGAGAAACATTACTATCATTCTCAAGGCAATTTGGAACCTGTGCTTTGACCTGTGAATGGCTTTCCATCATCTACATTCTATTATATCATTAATAACAACAACAACAACAACAACAACAACAACAACTTACTTATTAACTAAATCTAGCCAGTATTCTTTTTCTCTGTATGTTACACTTATTCTTGTTCCATTTGCATAGAAATTCAAGTTGTAACTATTAGCAAAATTTTACCAATAGTTGATAAATAATATAAGTGCATATATATTTGCTCTGTACCAGATGTTTTGCTTTCACATCAGAAAACTGAATGCAGCACTTTGCATAAAATCACAGGAATTATTATGAGTACAAGGAAGAATTTGAACTTTGGTCTTATAAATACATACTATACATATGGCTATTCCCCAGTGAAGGAAAATTCTTTATCTATTTTTTTAATTAAATAAAATCAAACCACACAATATATGACAGCGTCTTCTTCTAACTCTGTCTTGTTTGTAGGCACATTGCTTCATCTCCTTAGTTCTCAATTTTTCTCCTTCATTTTTTCCTTCCTTCCTTTCTTCCATCTCTTCTTTCATTCTTTCGGTGCTTTGTAATAGTATCTCACTCTCTAAACTGGACTGGTCTTGGAACTTACTCTGTATTGCACCATGACCTTAAACTAATGGTAACGTCCCTGCCTTGTTCTCCTAAGGGCTGGCTTACAGGGATGAAATGCCACATCCTGGTGTGGTTCTCAACTTTCATCCATGTAAATTAAGGTGTTTGTGAAGAAGCTTTTTGAAGCTCAAACATTATTTTCTAGATTGGTACTTTAAAGGTATATATTTCTTTTTAAAAGTACAAAAATTGTGTGTACTATGTGAGTGCCTGGTGCCTATGGAGGTTGTAAGAGTGTAAGGGGCACTCTGAACTTGAGTTATGCATGGCTGTGAACTACCGTGTGGGTGCTGCAAACTAAACCCAGCTCCTTTGCAAGAATAGCAATTTCTCTTAACCACTGACTTATCACTCCAGCTGTGGTCCCACTTTCATGTATACATTGCTTTTTCTACTTTATGAGTTTTTTTGCACTACTTGATAAACAATTGGATTTTTATGTCTGTAATAAATATTTAAGTGTTTCTGTCAGGTTAGGGATTAGAGTGGCCTTTTACTTCTCATAAAAGTTTGTATCTCAAAACACAGTTAAAAATAAATATACAATCATCAACACAATAATAAATTCAACTTCAAAAATCTAACAGATTAATTATGAAGTTGAAAAGATGCTGTGTTCAGTGAGTGAAAAGAAAACAATTCTGAAAATCAGGGTTGTGCAGTCTGTAAAGAAATCTGAGTTCATTGTCTGTAAAACCAACATGAATATGCTAGTCCTAGTTACGCAGGAAAATACAGCTGTGGTGTTTGCTATGGAAATTACATTAAAATAAATGCTTACAATGCTGCATGGTAGACAGGCCAGGATAATGTGTTTTGACCACGGTCACTTCCTCTCCTCCACCTCTTCCTAGATCCACCCACCTTTCTTACCCAATCAAATTTTGTTATATCTTTTTTTTTTTCTTTTCACTTTTCAATCTTTTAATACGCTGTCCAAATATTCTTAGATGTATTATCTGTTGCTGGAGAATAGTATACTTATCAAGGATAACACTTTAGAGAATATTGGTTGTTCCTACTCTAGAAGCTAACAATTGTCAAAAACTGCAAAGCTATATAGACTTGGTACCCTCTGAGCATATACAGGGGGAGGAGGTCCCCCCTCAGTCACAGTCATAGGGGAAGGGAATAAGGGGAAAATGGGAGGGAGGGAGGAATGGGAGGATACAAGGGATGGGATAACAATTGAGACGTAATATGAATAAATCAATAAAAGATATTTAAAAACTGCAAAGATAGAGTGAGATAGTGTTCAACATTTCCCTGTCCACTGTGGAATTGGATTTGTGCCGGTTTTGTACATGGTGTTCCAACCTCTGCGAGTTCATACATACAGCTGTCATGCTCATGCTGTGTCCAGAAGACATTCTCACTTAGTCATCCACCACCTCTGAGTCTTAACGTTCTTCTTCCCCACTCCATGTCCCTTGCACAATGATCCTTGAGACTTGATGGGTGGTGGTGGTGGTGGTGGTGGTGGTATATGTATTCTTTTAGAGGTGACAGCTGTGTAGTCTCTTTTCTAGGCACATTGGCCAGTGTGGATCACTGTGTTCTTCCCCATCTATTAAAAGTGATGCTTGAGTGACTCACTGACACATGGATATGAAGAGAAGCAGCTGCCAGTACATTTGATGTTATCTGCACCACAGTAGGCTTTACCCTGGTGCCTATGGCCTGTCTAGCCACATGTTCTAACCCTGGTAATAGTACCAGGGATGGGTTTCATGTCATGAAGCATGACTTAAATCCAAGTAGTTGGTTACTTCCACTAACTTCGTGTACCTGTTGCACAGGTGGGCGTGTCTCACAGGATAGTCAGGGTATGACTAATGATTATGTTTCCCTTCCACTAGCTTGTATAGTTCCATGCAGTACTATGAAGCCTAACTAGTAAGGACGAAGTTCCCATATCACTATCAGTGGCATTTTGCCTTGTTCTATGGCTCAAGTATTTGGATCAACATTTGATTTGTGCTTATATAAAACAAAAAGAGTGTGTAAGAGAGTGTCCTGAAATAAGCAAGATGAAGCAGTATACTTTAACTGTATCATAGGCAAATCACCTATCATATTTGTGGCTGAATTCTTTTATATTTATGTGAAAAGATACTTTCATCAGAAATATTACATAAGCTTGTTTTGTGCCTTGTAAACTTAAATTTAGTGACACAAAGCTCAAAGGTACTCAGGTGTTAATTTCAATTTATTTTTATTGAGAGGCTGGAGGGGTGGCTCAGTAGTAAAGAGCCCTGGATGCTCTTCTTGTGGACCCAGGTTCAATTCCTAGCATTCACAACTATCTGACGCTCCAGTCCCAGGTGACTTGATGAACTCTTCTAGATTCCATGCATGCAAGCCTCATACATGGTGCACAGACATACATGCAGACAAACATCCATACACATAAGTAAACATATACTTTTTATAAATAGTGTAATAATATAATCCATGCTGAAATCTACCTTTATTGTCTTAACAACCTCCTTTTCTTCTTAATATTTATTTATTTATTATATGGATTTAGAATCCAAAATATATCCACTCATTGCTTTAGTCATAACTCTAAATGTCATACACTTAGGACGTACTACCACATACTAAATGCTACCCAAAAAATTACTGTAAATTAATTTAAAAATAGTAGTGCTTATATAAAATTGATATCATTGAAGATTTCAGTCTTTTTCAGGACATCTATTTTCTTTATTAGTTTTTCTTGATTCAATTGAAATCATATCTTTTAGAAAAATGATTGGTCCATTTCACATTTTCTAGCACTAAAACCCATAAAGGTTCAATTTGTCCCATTGTTGGTTGGGCTAAGTTAAATTATGAAGAATCAAAGTTTATATAATTTATTAAGTTCATAATTTTTGAAAATGTTTTAGCAGTGATCCTCCTCTTGTTAATGTCTTAAAAGTTTGTGATACATCATTGAAAACTGCTATTTTATGAAATTATAACTCAAAAGTGCTACTTATCAATCAAAAACAAATTTAATTGTACTATGACTTTTTAGGAGAGAATAAGTAAATAAAGATTTTCTAGCCATACTGTAAAAACATATAATTTAAAATTACATATTTTACTAGATAGTAATTTTACACTTTTTTCCAACTAGACCTTGGGGAATTTTTAAAAATATAAACTTAATTTTTTGTTATGTGTTTGTGGTTTGGAAACAATTAGTAAATCCTATAGTTTCATAGACAATAGAATGAGTCTGTCTGTACCTAGCAGAAAACGTGAATTATTTACATCTGAAGATAGTGTGTAACACTTTATAATGCCCTCTAATCATGATGTGCCTACGCCATTTATAACTCAAATGGGTGGATATTGAATTTGCTATCTCCATGTCTAGGGGTTTTAGTGGTAATGTCTGGCCAGAATTAACTAAATAATGGCTATCACAAGCTTTGTTGGAAAAAATTCTATATGAATAGATGAATAAAATATTGAGAAAATTATGGTGTGTGTGTGTGTGTGTGCGTGTGTGTGTGTGTGTGTGTGTGTGTGTGTGTTTGAAATATTTTAGCCATGAAGCACATCTTTTTTGTCCCAGTTTTATTTTTGGTTGGAATCTTTATTGGGAAGTGATTTGATGTGACCTATCAAATAGCGCACTGGGAACTCAAAGACATGAACTCTAGACTTGGATCTGCAGTTGCTTTTCCGAATGACCTTGGACACGTTGCTTCACTTTTCTAAACCTCAGATCCTCGGGAGTAAAATGAGGAGGTAAAGCCGAACTTCATTCCAAGTGTACAAAACAAATTCATATGAACTGAAAAGAAATCTCTTGAGCTCTCCATGTAAATTTGAGCCCTGCAGTTTTTGGAGGTATTGGAAAACGTGCTTCACGTTTTTTTCTTTTTTCTTTTTTTAGTGAAATGTTTCTTATTTTTCTGATCCTTGAGGCTACATGGCCCTACAGTCCTGGCTGGAACCAGTAGCAGATGTTGTGAAATATTGAGAAGGAAGTTATTTCTGCAGAACTCCAACGCTCTCTTAAATAGCTAACATAGGTTTCCAAACTGAAGTTTGAAGTAGTTTCATTTGAGCATTACCGAGCATCTCTGTTCCCTGTTACCTCTCTGTTGAAACAGGCTCTCTCTATGGATTCGACTTGTCAGCTACTTTATCTCAGGCTCGATTACAGCAATGTGCCACCACCATACTTGACTGCAATTAGTTCTCCAATTTAGTAGAAGATCTAATTCTATTTAACATGTTGTTTTCCTGTGATAATTTCCAAATCCCAGAAATAATAGTTTTAATGAATGGAATTAATATTATATATTTCTTGTCCGAGATGAAGTTTTTATGCAGTACAACCACTTTGGAGGGTAGGTGAAGAGATAGATTGTAAATAGCCACACAAGCAATATAATGCCACAAACACCAACAAAATAACATAGAGTGAGTAAGGGGCCATAGCCTATTTGAGAAAGCTGGGAAAACTCACCAAGAATAGCCTAAATTATTATAGAATGGGAAAAAAGAGTTATATGGAGAATAATGCATACAGAGTTAGCAATGGAAGCAATAGCTGGTTTAGAAGTTATGTTTAAGGGAGTGGAATGCTGAACACACAGGAGTCACTTGTTCTCAGCGTCTTGTGCAGCTATGAGGCTCTGCATTAGCTGTTTACTGCAAAGAGAGGATTTATTTATCAGAACTGGGCGAAGCATTAGTCTGTAGATATAAATCAATATTTAGTGGAGACTTTGGCAACATATCCATTTAGCAATACATGAGTATTAGGCCCACTTCTGTGCCTAGGATTTCCTTGGTCATTTGGACCTTTGACTAGGGCCACAGTACTAAGCATGAGTTATTTTCAATGGATCTGGCCTCAGAGCTAATCAGAAATCAGTTATTAAAACCAACCAACATTTCTTGGATGTTTTCCAGATTTGGCATTTTCTTTAATTACCAGGAAACTGGGACAGAGGGGAAGGCATCCTATTGGGACTCTAAATGAGAGACGCATGGGAGAACAGCAAAATAAAAGGATACAGAGGGTCCTAGAAATCTACAAGTAGAACAATATGATAGGCAGATTTGGGCCCAGGGGTCCCGCTCAAACTAAGGCACCAGCCAAGGACAATACAGGAGGTAAACTTTAAACCCCTTCCCAGATCTAGCCAATGGTCAGAATATTCTCCACAGTTGAGTGGAGAGTGTGATACGACTTTCTCACGTACTCTGGTGCCTCACATTTGACCATGTCCCCTGGAGGGGGAGACCTGGTGGCACTCAGAGGAAGGACAGCAAGTAGCCAAGAAGAGACTTGATACCCTATAAGAATATATAGAGGGACGTAATCCCCCTCAGGAACAGTCATAGGGGAGGGGAATAATGGGAAAATGGGGGGGAGAGGAATGGGAGGATACAAGGGATGGGATAAACATTGAGATGTAACAAGAATAAATTAATAAAAAAAACCAACCAACAAAACATGAAAATTATTTCTTCTTCTCAGTGGGTTTAAAGTTTTCTTCCTTGGGCTTTCCTGGGCTTGTCTGGGTCTGTGGAGTGTAGCATGGTCATCCTGTACTTTATGGCTAAAATCCACTTATATGTGAGGACATACCATGCATTTCTCTCTGGGTCTGGCCTACTACTTCTCTCAGGATATTTTCCAGTTACATCCATTTGCCTGCAAATTGGGTGATGTCTTTGCTTTAATGGCTGAATAGTATATTACTGTGTAAATTTACTACATTTTATAAAATCTACTCTTCAGTTGAGGGACATGTAGGTTGTTTACAGTTTCTGGTTACTTATGAATATAGTTGCTATGAACATAATTGAGCAAGTGTCCTTGTAGTATGGTGGAGCATCTTTTGGGTATATGCCTGAGAGAGAGAACTGAAATCGGGGGTTGGGACACCTCTGGGACAGGGAAGGCTACTGGAAGTTTATGTGGGTGACCCTATCTAAGACTCCTAGCAGTGAGGGATATGGAACCTGAAGATGCCACCCCTTGTAGCCAGGTGGGACTTCCAGTGGAGGGTGAGTGACACCAACCCACCCATAAAACCTTCAACCCAATTTGTCTAGCCTACAAGAAGTGTAGGGATTAAGATGGAGGAAAGATTGAGAGAATAGCAAATCAATGACTGGCCCAACTTGAGACCCACACCATAGGAAAGAAATAGGAAAAGAAAGAAAGAAAGAAAGAAAGAAAGAAAGAAAGAAATTAGCCTTTCATTCTAAGAATAGGGAAGAAACACAAATTTTTACTTGCATATATTTGTGATTTCGCTTCACTCTCAAGTCCTTGGTTAAGAACCTGACTTAGATAACAGTTTCATACTAAAGAGATCAGTTCTTCTGAGAGTGAGGATGGATGATGAGGACTGCTTGAGGAAGCAGAGGACAATTGGGAAAGGTTTCCTCAAGGAACTCCCCGGTGCTTTATGAAATGTGAGCAAATGTGTGTGAGGCAAGGAAGTAGGAAAGATGGTGGCAGAGGAGGAGGGAGCTTGGAATTCCAGTAAGAGTGAATAATGGGGACAAAACACAGAGGTAGGAAAGGACACGCCTCACTTAAAGAGTAGCCAACCATCTCCAACGTGGGGGTTCACTGTGGTAGAGATAATCGAAGACCATAATCTATTCTGAAGGCTTGGAATTATACTAATTGTGAAGTTAAGTAAACACAGGGATGGTTTTGGTCCACAGAAGAATCTGCTTACTCTGGACCCTTAACTGCCTGCCTGCTGTAACATTCCATCAAACACAGAAAGAGAAAGTATTTTCCCCTGCAGGGAAGCTCACATAGGGCCTCTCAATGATTTTTAGCATCATAATCACTCCACTCTGTCTTCACTTTAGAAGATGCTGGAAAGGAATCTTCTTGCTTCCTCTAAATAGAAATTTCCAAATGAGAACAGAGCTGCTTCTCCTAGATGTTTTCATACTACAAAACTCTAGCTAAGAGCTCAGACTATTCAATGCTCTAAGTTATTTTCTGGTAAAAGAAAAATCCATAATTCTTTCAAGTAGCTGTTGGCCTGGGATTTTAGATAGAAAAAGTGCATCCAGATAGGGAGCCACTCATTCAGAGTTCACATTGTAAGTCACATGAGAGCTCAAGGGAATTGAAATACACTTTAAGCACCTGCTATATATATTTTTAGGGATTTATGCCATGTATATATGCATTTTGACATTCAAATTTTGCAATGTATGACTAGTAAAGGCAAGGTACACTAGAACTATTTTGTTTTCTTTTGAACTAAGAGCAGATAATTTTTGTATTTTTTAAACTGTGGAAAATAAGGTTTGATTTCTTCAGAATTCACAAAGATTGTATGCATCTTAGTGTGCATGTGGGTGTAGATTCAAAGGAGACTGCTATCTCAATGCTTTACAAAGGAAAGCAAAAAATAACAATATTTGATGTCAGTATTTCCTTTGAAGGAAAATATGATCATCAGTTTTGAAATCATGCAAGCTTCATGGCTGTCTCTGAGAAATGCTGAGAATTGGCTTTTGCTATGATATTAAAACGGGAGTTGCTGTGAAAGTGTTTTATTTTTTTAATTTTTTTTTATTAATTTATTCTTGTTACATCTCAATGTTTATCCCATCCCTTGTATCCTCCCATTCCTCCCCCCCCCCCCATTTTCCCATTATTCCCCTCCCCTATGACTGTTCCTGAGGGGGATTACGTCTCCCTATATATTCTCATAGGGTATCAAGTCTCTTCTTGGCTACTTGCTGTCCTTCCTCTGAGTGCCACCAGGTCTCCCCCTCCAGGGGACATGGTCAAATGTGAGGCACCAGAGTACGTGAGAAAGTCGTATCACACTCTCCACTCAACTGTGGAGAATATTCTGACCATTGGCTAGATCTGGGAAGGGGTTTAAAGTTTACCTCCTGTATTGTCCTTGGCTGGTGCCTTAGTTTGAGCGGGGCCCCTGGGCCCAAATCTGCCTATCATATTGTTCTACTTGTAGATTTCTAGGACCCTCTGTATCCTTTTATTTTGCTGTTCTCCCATGCGTCTCTCATTTAGAGTCCCAATAGGATGCCTTCCCCTCTGTCCCAGTTTCCTGATAAGTGAAGGTTTTCGTGGGACATGCCCCTTGGGCTAGTATGCAGATATAAGTGAGTATATACCATTTGATTCTTTCTGCTTCTGGGTTAACTCACTCATTATGATCATTTCTAGCTCAATCCATTTATCCACAAATTTCGGGAATTCCTTGTTTTTAATAGCTGAGTAGTATTCCATAGTGTATATGTACCACAGTTTCTTTATCCACTCTTCTACTGAGGGACACTTAGGCTGTTTCCATGTTCTGGCTATTATGAATAAGGCTGCTATGAACATGGTTGAGCAAATTTTCTTGTTGTGTGCTGGAGCATCTTCTGGGTATATTCCAAGGAGTGGAATAGCTGGGTCTTGAGGAAGCCCTATTCCCATTTTTCTGAGATAGCACCAGATAGATTTCCAAAGTGGCTGTACTAGTTTGCATTCCCACCAGCAATGAAGGAGTGTTCCTCTCTCCCCACATCCTCGCCAGCATGTGGTGTCGCTTGAATTTTTGATCTTAGCCATTCTGATGGGTGTAAGATGGAATCTCAGAGTTGCTTTGATTTGCATTTCCCTGATGACTAAGGAGGTTGAGCATTTCTTTAAGTGTTTCTCAGCCATTTGATACTCCTCTGTTGAGAATTCTCTGTTTAGTTCCAAGCCCCATTTCTCAATTGGGTTATTCAGTTTGGTGGTGTTTATAGTGTTAAAAACTTGAGAAGTTCTGGATAGTTGATTAGTGAATTTGGTTAGAGTGGTAAGTGAAGGGACAGCCACTCAAAGTGTACCATCAAAACCTACAAAGACAAAGAAGAAATAGTGCATGATGTTTACATGGATACTGAAAGTTAATATCAAAAAACACACCTGTGGAATCTGACAGCTAATGAGACTGGAGCCTTTGCTGCTTGGCGCCATTTGGGCAAAGTATTCAGAGGATTCTGGAAGCCCTAACACAGTGCAGAGCCCCAGGACCTTCAGTAAGCAGAGCTTCCCCCCCCCATCCCCACAACATCATACCTTCTAATACAAGTCTATAAAACTAAATAACATGATTAGCTGAGTATTACAAAACCAAAACCCTGGTGATTCATCAGTGACCAAGTCCCTCTAAAAACAGTTTACTCCAGTCAAGAAAGATTGATAGTGACCAACTTTTTAGGAAGTAGGCATGAGAATTAAAAGATGGTTTAGCTGGGGACTTTTCTAGGGTTTCCATGAACCTTTATGAGTAAAGAAAAGAAGTAGCGGGGCTCTAGACTGAAGAAACAAAATGTCCCATAAATGGCAAGAGAACCATAATAGTTCTTAAAATTTTGGAATTTCAATTAAAGAATAGACATTTGAATGGCTGTCCTTTGGCTTCTGTGTTTCAAAATAATGTTGACGTTAAGTTACATCATCTGTCCAAAAATCTATTCTTCAGTTGCCTGTTCTTTGGGCCTAGTATTTTGCTTAGTCTTTCAAATAATATTAGACTCTACAGACTATCAATAACTTAATCTCACTGCCCTTGGGGATTATTAATTGGCCGTGTCTCCATCTCACCACAAATACAAATTTTACTCCAGACACTTGCCTATCAAGGCATATTTGTCTAGTTTAGATTCAGTCACTCACCTAACCCGTGTTTACTGAGGTCCCAGGTTACACAGTTTCTTTGAAAGCTAATGGCTTGTGGATTAATTTACATTTATTTATTTACTTGTTACCTGGGCGTGGGGGAGAAGAAGGAAGACGTCAGTGACTTTATTGGCAATTTTTTTCTTTGACTTTATATTTATTTTGTACTGAATAATAATAAGGGCTTCATCCTTATTTAGCACTGGTACCCACGAGTTGCTCTCATACTCTCATCTCTTAGCTAGCTGAACTACACACTATCAGCTGCCTTTGTCTTTCTACTCACATACTCTTTTCCTCCCGATCTTGGGAACCTTTGCTTCTACTTACAGCGTTGTACCTGCGAGTATCGATCATTGTGATACCATTATCTCTCCTGGACGTTTATTCATTGACTTTGATTCATACATTTTCTTAGCATTTTCTCACATATACAGTTTTAGGCTTTGGGGAAGAAGGAATAGATAAAACATGGTTTCTCCAACATGTGAAAAGTGTTACTAAAGGCTCACGGAGCCTTTTCCAGCAGAGGTGACTAGCCCAAGACTCCACACCAACAAACAAACCTTCTGTTCTTTAACAAAGAGTATGAAGCTGTTGGAACAGACTCAAAAATTCAATGCTTGAGTTCCAAAGGAAATTACCCAATAGAATGGCCACTGGTATGTGATATAGGTCCCTTCATAAAATTTGATGCTTTCATTTCTCATTTGGGCTGAAGTAGTCATTTTAGTGGGGTGTTTTATGAGTTATTTCCTTAAGTCTTTCTCTGTTGGCAGCCATAGACCAATTCTATACTCCTTAAAGCAGTGCCCAAATACAATGTGAACAAACCATTAGATCATTAATATTGGCTAAATGTCAAATCATGAAAAATAATGACCTTGGGTCTTGAATTCTAAAAGATAATTGTGTTATTAGAGTTAGGGTGTTACACCATATAGACCATCTCTTGAGATAACTAAAATTTAACCTCCAAACAATCTGAAAACTTAGTTCATACTGACTCAAATAAATAGTTATTGAGTGCTGATTATGTATGTGGAATGTAAGAGTTCACAAAGAATAAAAATTTCCCCGTCTAGTCAAACAGTGGGAAAAAACTTTGTTGTGTAGGGATAAGGACACAACTTCAATCCCTGGCATCCATGTAAAACCTGAGAGTGGCAGAGCTTCAGTAAATCTCTGGTTGTGGATGAAGTTTGAGCAATTCTAGGTGAACTAATAAAATACCACATTTCAGATATCATTATAGAAACAATTTAAAATGTCATTTTTCTAGAACTAATTTAATAGTATTAACAAAGCCTAATGTAAAAGTCAAAGTCATCCTTATGGTATGATGAACATACATTTTTATTTTATGAAAATGTAAAGTATTTTATCTTCAAATACAGAAAAGGAATGAGAACGTACTAAGATTGTTGATATCTCCAAATCAATGATTCCTGTAACACACTCAGCTATAGGGAATTTAGTCTTTCTTCTCTTTTATTGATGTTAAATAACCTTAAAACACAGTTATGCTCAATTTTCACAAACCATGTAGAAAAACTCCTCATCCCCCACGTCTTCCACAACACATTTGTAATGACTTTTTTTTTTTTTCATTTATAAAACTTTGTCCTTCAGTATTCATTATTTATGGAACTCCTCAAGACAACTTCATAATGTTAAAAAGAAAAGAAAGAAGAAAGGAAAGAAAGAAATGCCTGTGGATATAAGGACAGGGTATAAAATATTTTGAGGGATTGTGCTGGCTTATTAAAGTGGTAGCTGTAGGTTTCCCTCCAAGTTCCATGACTTTATTGGCCATGGGCAGTTGGCTAGGTTTCCAGTATTAGGCATGACTTTATTCTTGTGCAGCAGGCCTCAAGTACAATTAGAGAACTGTTGGTCACCACACGGTACACATGCCACTGTTGTGGCCCCTTGGGCCTATCATGTCCTATTGGTCATGGTTGTGGCTCTTAGGCATCACAGCTTGGTAGGACTCTTGATTGCTCCTCTCCTTTAGCAGCTTACTTGGCACCTTCTGGCACTAGGAAGGCTAGTCCTCAGTGGGGAGGCTTTTAGGTCAACTCTAAAAGCCTCAGTTCAGGTGTATCTGGGCCTTGTGTCTGAGTGCATGGTGTCTTCAGCAACTGGAATGTGTCTTCCACGTCCAGTGATGGGATGGGGACAATCACTGGCAAATTAATAGCCTATATTAATAAATTAATAGTCTCTTGGACTACCCTGACCAAAAACTTAAAATAGAGCTTCTCATACCTCTCAGTTTTTTTTATTAATTTATTCATATTACATCTCAATGGTTATCCCATCCCTTGTATTTTTTTTTGTCAGCATAACCTGATTTTATTTATTTTTTTTCAGTTTTTTGTGTTAATTTATGTATATTTATATTATAAGTGCTTTCAGAAAGTAATTAATAATAATATTCCTTGTGACTTTATCAGAGATTCTTTCTATTATTTTACCTCTTCTTTCTTCAATATTTATCTTTCTCCTCTTTCCATGTCTAGATCCCCTTTGTTCTCTTTTTTACCGCTTTCCCCAGAAGATCCCATGTATTCTGTCAATGTCTCCTATTGCTCCTCCACCTTTTAACCCTAAAATGCTCCCTTTTTTTAAACTTTCCTGGCTTCTGGAATCACTCCGGGTTATTTACTCAAATCTGAAGATTTGGAGCTAGGAAGCTCAAATGAGAATGTATGTGGTTTGTCTTTCTGGGTCTGGGGTACCTCACTCAATATGATCTTTTTTAGCTCTATCCATTTACCTATAAAGTTCTGACTTCATTTTTTATAGTGAAATAAAATTTCATAGCATATATATGCAACATTTTCGTTATCTGCTAGTCTGTTGAAAAACATGTATGTTACTTTCATTTCCTAGCTGTTATAAATAGTTGTAAACAGAACAGCAATGAACATGATCAAGCAATTATCTGTGGAAGATGTTGATTCCTTTGGGCATATACCCAAGAGACATATACCTGGGTCACCTGATAATTTTTTTTGCATTTTATGAAGATTTTTTATTTTATGAGTGGTTTTTTTTTTCTTGAGTGGATGATTTTGTTTGTTTGCTTGCTTGCCTTTTTTTGATTATTTGTTTGTTTGTTTTTTCAAGACAGGGTTTCTCTGTGTACTGTTGTCTGTCCTGGACTCGCTTTCTAACCCAGGCTGGCCTTGAACTCAGAGATCTGCCTGCCGCTGCCGCTGCCTCTGCCTCTGCCTCTGCCGCTGCCTCTGCCTCCTCAAATGCTGGGGTTACAGGCGTGGCCACCATGCCCATGTTTTTAACTTTGTGTTTATTTTTTTGTGATTGTTTCCTGATGCATGTCAGTCCCACTCATTTTCATGGTCCCTCATATCTGCCCTTCACCCTTGCAACCTCCCCATCAAAATTAAACACACAGAGAAAGAACAACAACAACAAAAACATACAAGACATCTCATTATGGATTGTGTGGTTTGTCACAATGTGTCCCACAGTATACCCCTCTATCCCAAACCCTTCCCTTGCAAATGCTCATTGCAATGAGTCATTGGTCTGGTTCAAGATATCTGGCCTCTGTGACATCATCAATACTAGATCCTCACTGGACCTCCTTCCAGTTGTCCCGCTGTTGCCCTGTGTCATGGAGAGCCTGCAGCTTTGAAACAGCAGGATTGACCTTGTTACAAGCCCCACCCATTACCAGATGATATAGATTTTGAGGTGGGCCAATTCAGAGACCTGGAACTGGGACTAGGTAGTAGCTCAGTTGGTCAGATTGCTGGCTTTCCCTTATCCACACCAACAGGGTGTGCTCTCCAGCATTGTTTCAGCTAGGCCACCCATGCTGCCATAGGAAAGGGGTGGGGTCAACATCCACTGAATGAGAATTCTTCCCGCCCCCCCCCCACACCTTCTCTTCTAGTATTTGTTTTAGAATTTTTGTTGATATTTGCAATTCTGACTGAGATAAAATGAAATCTCAAAGTTGTTTTGCATTTCTTTAATGTTTAGGAACAGTGAATATTTTTCATATATTTCTTAACTATCTTTTTTTTTTTCTATTGAGTACTCTCTGTTTTAGTCACAGATACACTTTGAATAGGTCATATGTGTTTTGACTTTTAAAAATTCTTTATGTTTTAGACATTTACCCTGTGTCAGGTGGTCTGGCATTGGTCTATATAACCACAGAGAAGTATAGTCTTTGGTCTTCATCAAGGACATTTCTCTTTACAATAGATGGAGACAATCACAGAAAATTATAATCAATCAAAATACAGACTAGTGAAGCCCAGTAGCAAGTGATAGATCTACACCATAATGCTTGTCTATAAGGCTCAGCAGTCATTGAGGAAGAGGGTCCAGGAAGACTGTAAGAGCCAGAGGGACAGGGAGTTTTCTGTCAGGTTGTGTCTCCTGAGAATTTCAGAAGCTATACCCATGAAACCTCACCAATATCACTTTGTAAACATTTCCTGAACAAGGAAGACACCAACAAACATGTCAACATGGGTAGGGGAAAGCCTGGTGGGATTCAACAGTACACACAGAACTACATACATCGAAAGAACACTGAGAGCAGGAGAAACAGTCTTCCCCAGGGGAGAGCACAACACTTGGTAATCCATTCCCTATGGACAGCTTTGGTAATATACACATATAATAACACTGTATAGAATGGCCAGATAATATTTATGTATTTAGGAATGCACGCGCGCGCGTGCGCACACACACACACACACACACACACACACACACACACACACAGTGCAAACAGAGGTCATGAATTTAAAATCCAGCAAGGAGATGTATATGGAAGGATTTGGAGTGAGAAAAGAGAAATGGGAAATGATTTAATTATATTATAATACTAATAAAAAACCCTTTATAAACAGAAATATCTTTCCTTCCCAGAAGTCTAAAATAAAACAAACATCATTTCTCTATGTAATTCATCAAGAGAAATGTTGACTTTATTCTCAGCAGAGGATGGTATCTGTATTATTGAGCTGTGATACTGAGGCCTGTTCTAACAGTCTTCCTTGCTGATGATACCCTGCCCGTTCATTGAGTGTATTGGCTGGGGAAGATGCTCAACTTGAAACAATTGTGGGCTACAGTGGCAGAGTCAGTGGACCGATTAACAAACTCTGTTTGATTGGGTCACTTCTACCAGGCTGTGAAAAAGTACAGGGTGGGGCAGTGCTATCTTCATTTTCTTCAAGTAACTGTGAGAAAAACAAACTCCTTTCATGTGGTGATAGGGTGAGACCTTGATGCAAAAATAAAAAGGTAAATCAATCAATCAATCAATAAATAAATGTACCTAAGACCTTAAGGATTTATAGTTCACACTCTTTATTGTTTAAAAGTCAAGGCTAAGCATCAATTTGTCATACATACATGTCATTTTGCTTTGGATAATAAAACAGACCCTTAGCATCTTAAAACAGTGAAGACATGGAAGAAATGGAAGTCTCTTTAGTGGATAAAATTAGAGAGAAACTAGGCTTATGGGACTGGTGTCCCTGTTCCAAATAAAAGTAAGTGGTGTTGGTGAGAAAGCTTAGTGGGTAAAGATGCTTGTGTGTGTGTGTGTGTGTGTGTGTGTGTGTGTGTGAGAGAGAGAGAGAGAGAGAGAGAGAGAGAGAGAGAGAGAGAGAGAGAGAGAGAGAGAGAGAGAGAGAGAGAGAGAGAGGGGAGAGAAATTCATTGAAGCTATTATATGATGTAAAAAGTCTCTTGGAAGCCTGCTGTCCTGTAATAGAATGTACCATTGTCATGTATTCACTAAGAAATGTAATAACGGCATCATTCCACTTGTTGAAATTTCTGAACCTGAAGGGAGCACTATGTTTTTCATACAGATAACTAGAGAGCTGTGACTAATTTCAGTGTATACCCAAAGGACTCATTTTCCCACCACATAGTAATTGGGGGGAAAAAAAAGCAAATGCTGATATATTTTACAGTGACTAGCAGTGTGGTACTCACAAACATTTTTTTCTTAGTTACGAAAAAATATAGACCCAAACTACAAGTGAAATACCGTTATAGTTTGCATCCTTATTATTTCCCTAATTAAGGAAAACTGTGTCTGTGGTCACATACTGTTGTCTCCTTTGGAGCATCCTTCTTTTCTGTTGACTGCCCCTCGCTCACATTTTCCTGCTTCATTATTTCAGTCCCTCTAAATGTTTTTCTCTTAAAGATCATTTCAGTTTAATCTCCTAAAATACCATCCTTCATGCCAGCCAGTTCTTCCCTGGTTGAACAAAGAAATAAGTGCTTAGGATTCCCTTGGAGTTATTTTAGATGAAGAGTCATCCTTAGTGGCTCACACTTCCAGATCTATTTCATTATCATCAACAGCTGAGACTGTCTTGATTTTTATTTTCCAAACCACTGTGACTCTATTACTTACATAGCAATGTAGATAGAGTGAGTCCCTGGGCATAGGGCTATTCTTTGCCCTAGATTCCTCCAGGATCCTTGTAGGACTCCACAGAATCACAGCTGTTCTTACTGGTAAATTTCTTAAGATAATTTTGGGAAATGTTAATTTTATGAAAATTTACCCCTGTCTCCCAATGCAAAGGAATGAGTAGGAAAACACAGTGTCTCTTCTCACGTCTTGAGCTGCCCCTCTGTAACATACTAAGGACATGGTCATGGAGGAGATGAAGACCACATCAGGAACATTATTAATGCATCTCATCTCACTCAGGGAAAAATTCATTACAATCAACATACTGGTCTCATCTACTTTTTATGAAATACCATATATGACTCTGTGAATGATGTGTTTTTTGTGAGTGTCTGTATATGTGAGTATAGGCATGCATGTGCGGAGATCAGAGGCAGTCTTGCGTATCATTTCTGGCCTTCAGCCATGTTTGAGACAGTGCCCTATCATTCACTTCTGCCTACAAATGGGAGGCCTCCCAACCTGTGTGCTTCTGGTGATTTTCTGTTGCTTCTTCCAAGCTCACTAGAGCAGTTCTCAGATGACAGGCAACACGGCCGTGCTCTATTCTGTGTGCATTCTTTTCATGCCAACTCAGGTCTTCACGCGTTCATAGGAAGTACTTCACTTGTGAAGCCACCTTCCCAGCCCGAATCTACTTCCAAGTTACTCCACACTATAAGCTGCTATTTATACTGGCCCTTTATGGATCATTTGCCTTTTCTTCTTGGTTTAGTAGTTTGCCAGTTGATCAAGACCTTAACAAAATATTTATCTTACTTTCTTTAAAAAAAAAGAAAGATGAAAATTTACCTTAAGTATGATTTTTCTTTGAATTAGTTTCCTAATCTCCACTGGCTATGCACACAGCACAAATGAACCATTCACTAAAAACAGAAGAGCTAACAGGAAATTAGACATAGCCTTTCTTAGTCTGTGATCATGGTTTTGTATTTTGGAAAACTGAAAAACTCAGACAAAATAGAGTTGGGAAGATTAAAAGGAAGTGAGCCTGACACCGGACATAACTATTCCCTCAGAGGAAGGGTAGGGATAGCTGTTGCAAATTTCACTCTCACTTCAGCACATATTCCTGCATGCATACTGAGAGACATCAAGGCTCTCTCAAACATCCATAGAGCATTCATAGAGCAACTTCCAGGTATTGCTAGAAAACAATATGTGATGCCTGGGAAAGTGGTAATAAAAGAACATCTAGAAGGATCACTGTAAATAAATAGGTAAAGTGCAATGCAATTTCAAATTTCATTTATACATGAGGAAAGGTGACTTTGAAAGATACAAAATGGACAACAATGATTCCTTGTAAAGTAAGACAATGGAGAGATGGGTAGTTAGGAGCATTCACTCCTTTTGTAGAAACCTGGTTTGGTTCCCAGAACAGATATGGTGGTACAGAACTGTCTGTAAGTCCATTCCCAGAGGGTCTGATATCCCCTTCTGATCTCCTCAGGCACCAGGCGCACAGACATGCATGCAAGCAAGATTTACATACGCATAAAATAAAACTAAGTATTTAAAGGAGAGAGAAAGAGGAAGGGAAAAAGGGAGGGACTTTAGTTATGACTAATTTTTGTTTAAAATTCTATAAGGATGTATTCAGCTATTACAAATATACATAAAATAGATAATATGTTGGGACGGAAAAGACAAAAAGTTCACAATACCAAGGATAGGGTTTGGATTTATTTCCGGGATTAACTTGTGGGACATTTATTTTGCCTCTCAGAGTTTGAAAACAGAAGCTTAAGTGTGATCATGCAATGTTAGAAGATCAGGGTTAGAAACTCTTTGGGCTGCTCTGAACTGGAAATTCCTTTAATCACGGACACCAGCCAAATGCAATGGGATTTAATTGTACATTTTACTCTTGCTTAAAAATATGCAAAAAAAATTTCCAAACATGAAACAGTAGTATTATTTCCTGAAACAAAAATTACTAATCATCATAAAATAAAGAGAAAATATTATACCGTACACATATCTAGGTGCAAACACAAGTCACATGTATTTATATGTCTCTAAATTTATTTTACCCTTATTACTACTGTCTCCTATCTTGGCAGCGGTGGTCAAGATTCTAGGAGACTCTCACACATGCAGATATTAATCATCACTGGCCTTGTGTGCGTATGATTTAAAGAAGTAGAGATTCAAAGTTTGGAAGAAAACATGGCTAGGTGCTGTAAGTGAGAATTCATGTTGAGAGAGAGGAAGGGAGAAGGTCAACTGCCGATTGTGATGACTGTAGTGCAGATGCTTGGAGCCCTGGAGTCAAATGAAGGATCTGGGCAAGCTCACATCCCCCAGGTAGTGAAAGGTAAAGGACCAGACAGAATAACCACCAGACAGGAAGCTGTACCAAGCACATTCTGTGATTTCCCATGGTTTTCATGGATAATATGTAGATAGCCAGCAAATCTGTAGTAATAGTAGATGGACATTAAAAAAACCAATTTCTTGGCTGATGATTTGCTGCACACACTCACATCATTAGAAAGCCATGGGCCCAAATTCTTGAAAACTACATGTAAGAAATGTTTCTAGAGAGTAAGGTGAGGTCTTTAAAGAGTGTCGTTTTAAAGATCAAGCAACTGCTGGGGATTTGAATGTACTGTTTGTTAAGTCACTAGAAACTAATCTCCCTGACACAGAAGTAGAGCATGTGACCTCCGTCAAAAGGCCTAAGGGGCGATACAAAATAAGACATACAATGTGTGCAGAATAAACCTTTCTTTTTGCTGTTTGTAGGTTGGGGTCACCTTCATCGTTTCTATAAGCTGTACCAAACCCAGCGTCTGTCACCAAGACTCAGTATTCATACTTGCACTGATATAAAAAATGGTTAGCATAAATGCAGTATGAGATATTAATGAAATTGTCCGCTGTTTCTGTTTGGTAACAGCTAAAAGAGTAAATTCTTTTTCGTGTGTGTGAGTCCTGCATTACCAGAGAAACACACGGGTTCTTGTATGTACAGCAAGCAGCAACACCCACCACAGACCAACAACAGGAAATTGTACCCTTTTATAATTTAGAACCCATGGCCCCATAATCTTTACCCCTCTCACCCTCCTTTCTCCCTCTCTATCTCCCTCTTTCTTTCCTTCTTTTATCTTTTGACTTTTGGTTCAGAAAGTGATTTGTTGGAAAAGCTGAGTTCAAAGAGAAGAGGGAAAAGAAGTTAAACATTCAACAAACTGTCTTGCAGGTCATGTTGTCTGCCAAATGGCTGATCTTTCGTTCTGTTTCACTGCAGGTTATATTTAAAGGGTCACACGGGGACAGCAGGCAAACAGAGCAGCCTGATCTTACACGGTGCTGATTTCAGCACAAAGGATGCGGATAATGACAACTGTATGTGCAAATGCGCCCTCATGCTAACAGGAGGTAAGTCTCAGAGGCCTTTCCCTAAGCTGGCTTTCATTGGTTTGAGGTTTGAGGTTTGAGTTTCTTATCGTTGAGAAAAGAGTCTGATCATCTGGTCAGGAATCTGAAGAGCAAGTCCCCAGAGATCACTTAGCTCTGCACAGGAGTTTATCCTGTTCCTGAGTACATTGCTGGCATACTCAAAACCTTGCCCCCTCCCCCATCTGTGATGGGAATGGCCTAATTCTCTGAATTCTCTGGCAGCTTGAAGTAGTAGGTACTATACCTTTAAGGTAATCTGTAGTTTGCTCTTAGTGGTATACAGAGTGTTACATCTTACCAAATGCTTTACAATTACGTAGTCATGCTTATTGATGATTGTTTCACATTGATTAAAGACAAAAGGGAGATATTTATTTAAACCTAAAATCACACATTCAAACCAGCTTGACCATGGTTTTGAAAAACATTTTAGGAGTCACCATTAAATAGCATTGTACTACTATATAAGAAAGTCAATACTTTTTGTACAATTTCAAGTCTTTTACAGCATGTTGAGTATGTCAAAGAGAAACTCCAGATTGCTACTACAATAACATTTACCTAGCACTCGATAATCACCTTCTCATCCAAGAAAGAGCAGCAGTGTTCTCTGAGTCTCAGAGTCTCTGGTAGGCAAAATAGATCCTTCTAGATTCAGATATATTCTTTTTCTTACGTTTTCTTTTTGTTTTCCATTGTAACAACTTGTACTGACTTCTTCTCTTGAAGAATGCTATAAACTTTGCATGTTAAAATGCCTTTGTACTTACCTTATTGTTGATTCATATAAAATATGAACTATTAAAATGCATATAAAATGTATATAAAAGACAAATACAAAACGTCTTCCAGAAGTTGTTACAGTGATTGGTTGACGTGTAGGAAACCAGAGCCTACAGACCACTGATGAGGAACAGGAATAGGGCAGGTCCTCTCAGAGAAGGGGCTAGCACCACCCACAATTGTGAAGGCAAGCTCTACGTTAATGACTTTTTTTTGTTTTCTCAAAATTGTAATTTTTTCTCGTAGAAGAGTAGGCATCCTTACCATAAGCCATTAAGACGTTCTTACTGTGTTACAGTGGAAAAATCTTTTCCACGTTAGTAGGGAGAGAAACTGCCCTTCCTCTAATGTGATTCATAGGAACCCAGTGGAAAATATGGTACATGGTGAATTAATGTAATTTTTCAATCCTTGAAATTGCTCTCAAACTTTAAATCCAGCAAAATGAAACTTTAACTTAGAGTTTCTGTAACCCATTACCAAGAAACCGGAAAAAATATAGGTTTTGGAGTGCTCTTTCCTGGAGGTGGCCCTTGTGGCCATCCTCCTGCCTCCTTATCACTGTCAAGTCACAGCCTTGAAACCCATTTTCCCTACAGTGACACTATTTCAACACAAGGACAGCATGACACGAATCTGCTTCTGTGACTCACTACCATACTTTAGCTCCAAATATGTCACTTGGGCATCATAATTTGATCTCATTAGGCATATATAAGTTACTTGAATGTAACTTTATGATTTGCACCCAAGGAACAACACTACAAATCTCAGAATTGTTTTAAGATGAGACTTGCATCAACCTTCTGGTTGTATAAATAAAACTATTGGTAACTTTATATACAAAGGCTTGAATGTTAAAGTTCCATGCCATTTGAGTGTTGAGATAAGCTTCATATTCTCCATGTGTATTTTGACAGATATATTTTCTAGTAAATTCTGTACTTGAACAACCAACAGTGATATCTCTCAAATGTGTCCTCAGAAGTGCATCCTCAGTGTTCATGTTCCTATCAGGAAAATGCAAACAAGGAACCAAGAAGGAAGTACACCTCTTGGTTGTTGAGAAACTACCGCTGCCTAGAGTTTTGATCTCACTTCTGCCTCGTGACTGAACTCTCTCTCCGATTCTTTCATCCATAATTAATCTTGGACTTGCTTCTCACTTGCTAATAGACACATACATTGGGAAGAGAAAATTTCCCCTTATGTCTTGGGCTGGACTAGACTAAGTAAATGTGTTTTTGTAATAAACATCATTACACTATCAAATATCCTTTTGAAGCAAATCCGGGTCTTGTAAAGCCATTCAAACTGAAAGGCTAAGCTGTGGAATTTACAGAGCTGAGAACTGGAAATCGTAGGCATGATTGTCAGTGGCTGTCCAAGTCTCTGGAGCGTGGCCTGGAACGTATATCCTGCAGATCTACTACCCACCACTGCCTGTCCCCCACCAAGTTTCCCCTTAGAAATTAGACCATTCCATTGTCTAATGACTTTTCCTTCCCTTCTCTTTATAAATTGTGTTTGAGCTCCCAGTTCATGCATGATAGTGTTTCATTTAAGCAGTGAAACTCTTCACAGTTTGAAAGTGAGAACTCATGGGGCTTGTCATCTGCTAAAATGTTTCAAGGTTGAAGTAAGATGTATCACTCACTTAATGTCCTACAGAGTTTCCTTGGAGAACATGGAGGGTTTTGAGCTGAAGGTGGTGTTTGTGCCATTAGCACCCTCAGCTGTCAAAGACTGGAACCAAAAGATGACCTTAACTGAAAGCAGACTGTATTGCAGACAGATCCAAAACAGACAGCATTTTCTTCTTTCCTAATCTCCTTAGTTTTTCTACCAACTTAACACATATTTAATAAGTACATTTTATTTGAGTAAAGGACTGGATAGATTAGAGTTCATCTCAATAAAAAAAGAGGTTGCCAGAAAAATAATGCACAAAGAATGGCACAATTTTGAACCATAATAGTTTTATAGATAAAATATAAAATATGATTTTGATAGAATTATAAGGAACAAGAAAGAAACTTTAGATGGCATCAAGGAGTCAGTCACTAGAGTGACTAGGAGGGTGGTGACTTCTCACTATGGATATCTGCAAGAACTAAAGAAAAATCTACCCTTGGAATATACCTAGAAGATGCTCCAGCACACAACAAGAAACTTTTCTCAACCATGTTCTTAGCAGCCTTATTCATAATAGCCAGAACATGGAAACAGCCTAAGTGTCCCTCAGTAGAAGAATGGATAAAGAAACTGTGGTACATATACACTATGGAATATTACTCAGCTATTAAACACAAGGAATTCCTGAAATTTGTGGACAAATGGATTGAGCTAGAAATGATCATAATGAGTGAGTTAACCCAGAAGCAGAAAGACTCAAATGGTATATACTCACTTATATCTGCATACTAGCCCAAGGGACATGTCCCATGAAAGCCTTCACTTACCAGGAAAGTGGGACAGAGGGGAGGACATCCTACTGGGACTCTAGATGAGAGATGAGAGAAGCATGGGAGAATAGCAAAGTAGAAGAATCCAGAAGGTCCTAGAAACCTACAAAAAGAACATTATGATAGGCAGATTTGGGCCCATGGGTCCCGCTCAAGCTATGGCACCAGCCAAGGACAATACAGGCCGTAAACTTTAAACCTGTACCCAGACCTAGCCAATGGACAGGACATTCTCCACAGTTGAGTGGAGAGTGGGATATGACTTTCTCACGTACTCTGGTGCCTCATATTTGACCATGTCCCCTGGAGGGGGAGACCTGGTGGCACTCAGAGGAAGGACAGCAGGTTGCCAAGAAGAGACTTGATACCCTATGAGCATATAAAGGGGGAGGAAGTCCCCCTCAGGCACAGTCATAGGGGAGGGGAGTAAGGGGAAAATGGGAGGGAGGGAAGAATGGGAGGATACAAGGGATGGGATAACTATTGAGATGTAACAAGAATAAATTAAAAAAAATAAAGAATTTAGTTATTATCTTCCTGTATTGTGGGCATAGTAAAAATAGCCTCAGCCTTTCTTGTTATGTTTGTATTGTTCCATGTAGTCATTGTAGTGCTAATAGGGAAAAACAAATGATAGCATTTTTCCACACATTGGTGATAATTCATATGCTCAGTGTTGTTGTGTTGAAGGTAAGCACACCATGGGCTGAGATAGTATCATGCATTTGCAAGTGCAGGAGCAGACAGCACAATGTTTTATAGCATCTCATAAGTATGTAGATTTATTCTCTTACCAGGAATCCAGTAATTCTTTCACTCAGTTTACATATGGAATATTTTTATGTTCTTTACAAATTTTACAATATCAGAACATATAGTTCAATATCAATATTGCCACATAAAGCTTTTACTGGAATGACTTTTCAAATGAGCACTAAATAGAATGATTTATCAGCAGAGAATTACAAGCCAGATATATCTGTGTTGTGTAATTGCTGTTGACCTTATGAAGTGGTCTCAGATTTTACCATAGGGTTCCCCCCTATATAAAGGGTGGGACTCCTTTATATCTGCCTGTAATGGGGGGGGGAGGCAGTGATGAGGAGATGGGAAACACTTCCTTTGTCCATCTGGACACTTTTCTGTGCACACTTAAGCCCAAAGAGAGTGCTCAGCCTCATTATAACTGATCAGTCGTGAGTACTACTTAATACTTAGAAAAGAAGATGTGCCATGTTGTGCTGTGCATGCTTTTGTTTGTATTTTTTTACTGCACTTAAAATGCTTGTACAAAAAAATTCTTCTGAATCCAAAACCAAGAAAATAAAGAGCTTCTCCTCTCTTAGACTGTCACTTTCAAAGTAAACTTATCATCAGCGAGGGCACAGTCTTTGGTACTAAATCAAGAATCTCCAAAATAAACTGTTGTAAAAATCAGTCTAAACCTCAGTTACTAAACTTGAGTTGTTTAATCAATCTACGTATCAAATAATTATATAAACATTTTTTTATCCAAGAGTTTGTAACAAAATAGAATTATTAGAAGTTGCTAAAAACAAAAATCAGACAAACATGGCTTTCTTTACTTTTCTTATGTAAGTTTTGTTTCAATGTGATTTCCATATTTAGTATATAATAAAAAATGTGACCTAACCTTCATCAGAAAGAATCTGCTGTGGTAGAAACTGTACCCTCCTTTCCCACACATAAACCATGTCAGCTGACAGACAAGGCTTTCTAAAGCTAAAAGGGTTATTTTTCAGTTCCATCCTAAAAGAGTAGATAAAGCGATACACATACTTTTTTTTTTTTTACTACATCCTAGGACTTACCAGATGCTAGCAGCAGTTGATAAATGTTTACTATGCTCGTGCTCCAACCATGACAAAGATGAACAGAAAACAAAACAAGAACAAAACAAACCTAGCTGCTCCTTCAAGTAATGAGTGATGAGAAAGTGACAGGATCCCTGAGGAAATATAGTCAAGTTGGCATTATTAAGTCAGGAGGAGCTGGGCAAAGTTTTATGAGATGGCTGGCAGTCCTTACATTGTATGTTTCAGTGTGAATAAGAAACCCCACACTGGTATACGAAATCTACGTCGAATTACATCATCTTAAATTTAGTACAAACTGTACTTGCCCAGAAAGGATGTCCCTTGTATTCTGTGTGTCACCTAGCACCATATCCCCAGATCCCATTAGGGTGTGGCACACAACATGAGCTCAGTGAACATAGGTTTCTTCTGAGACTGTAGAAGGGCACTCACACACAAATGACCCACACATGATCCTCATGAAAAGGCAGACAAATAATAAAGCATTCCTACTCCTCTTGTATAAAGTTGTATCTAAAGCATGCAATTACATGTACGTATTAACAAAGACAAATGTGGAATCCAAGGATGGCTAAATACCGTAAGTTGGTACCAGCCTCTAAGAATTACAAAACACAAGAAGAATGGCCTCCAGGATTGGAAAAGTTTTATTTTTAGGCTTCAGACTTTTGAATAAAGTTGAACTTCCCAAGCTTAATCCTTAGAATTGCATTTCTATTTTTCCAGTATATAGTATATTTCTTTCAAAAATATCGAGGAGAATCACTCACAAGTTTGGATGAGTGGACACTAGAACTATAATCTACCATAGGTGGTAGGTAGCACACAGTCAGAATGTTTGGTGCATATGTTTGTCCAGTTATAGTTTGGACTAAATTTAAGACATGAGTAGAAATAAAAGTAACCCATGCAGATTTTGTGTACTGGGTTATCTGTGTGGTTCTTCTCATAGCTTTTTGCATATAGCATGATTATACTGATGATAAAATGCCAAAACCACAGGAAAGTAGTTTACTAAATGCGACAAATGACCAAACACCTTGTTTTATTTGAATTATAATTTATAATCCAGCAAATATTTATCCAGCTTTGATTGTCTCATAGACTTTTTGCATTAGGCTAAATGCTCTGTATTTCATGATTCAGATGCGGATTATGAAACCCTTTTGATTGGGGAAAATATGGACCTTACTAACTCCTTTCGTGAGATCTGAGATACAGAAAAGTGAGATCATTTTCCTGTGTTCACAGAACTAGTGTCAGACGCAAGAGCTGCACACATGTAGTCAACCCCAGACATCACCACCCTATTCTCGCTCCTGCCTCTGTTGGGAATGAAGGCATTCAGAGAAAATGAAAGACTTGTATTTGAATGTTGGACGAATATTTCCACAAGCCATTCCTCACTTAGTGTGCTTAAAGGTGAACCGAAGTCCATAGGCAGGGAAAGACAGTACGAGCGCATGTACAAGATTTAAATAAATTTAATATTACTGGCCAGAATAAGCAACATTTTATCTTTGAGCTAGACAGAGAGAGAGAGAGAGAGAGAGAGAGAGAGAGAGAGAGAGAGAGAGAGAGAGAGAGAGAGAGAGAAACACACACACACACACACACACACACACACACAGCCTTGCCCTGAGGGGATGGAGTAAGAGATGAGAGAAGGAAGAAGATGGACCTCTGAAAATGCTCTTTGCTTCCCATACATGAGAATTCTGCAGCTGGGCCCTGCAGCCGGCCATGCAGAGGGTGAAGGGTATCATTCAGAAAGTCAGCATGCAGCTTCTGTGTTATGATCTCGGGGATACCAACAGCACCCAGCTCTCTGGCTCGGCCTCACCGCATCCTCACTGATGAAGAGGAAAGTCTTACTTTCTGAGACAGGAAGATCACATGTGTTCACAGTGAGTGGGAGAAAACCACAGATATAGGTTTTCCCTTTGCTGTAGTTTACCTTCTAAAATGGAGTGCTGAAAGACATTTTGTTTAGCATCAGAGGACTGTGAGAGTTAGGTTCCCTTACTTTCAAATAAATTTGAACTTCCTGGGTAGAAAGTTTAGAATCCAACTTCTATTTTCTGGGCACTGTTTCATTTATTAGTGATAAAATGTGAATTTTCTGCTTCAAAGATAAAAGGGTCAAATAATTGTAAAGCCCTGGGAAGCCTGAGATACTTATTACAAAACTAACTTTTAATGAGTTAAGTGTAAATGAATTAGAAACATGCGTCTCAGATTTCTTATTAAAATATACATGAGGTTACAGGTTATAATGAAAAATACTTGGCAAAGCTTATGAGAAGAGCTGCCAACCTTCAAACATTTGAGACATTTTATCATTTTCCCACTGACAAATGGAAGCTGCTTTCTTCTGTCCTCTACTTGCCTCACTGAGTTCTTTTGAGCCTGCAGTGCCTTTCCCAGGACACTATGCAGTGTGCGTGGCTATGTGTGTTGTTTGTGCTTGACAGTTCATGTAGTCATGATACGCATGTGTGGGGGTGTGTGGGGGTACAGGTGTAGGCCAGAAGTCAGTGTGCCGATGTCTTTCCTTGGTCACTTTGCACCTTTATTTCTTTGAGACAAAGTCTCTCACTGGAGCTGGCTGTCTCCACTCCACTAGTGCTGGTGTGTCTTGCTTTGACTGGGGGCTCAGAGCATCTGAAATCTGAAATCGGGTCTTCTTGTTCTCTGGCAGGCACGTCACTGACTGCGTCATTTCCTCATCTCCCAGTTCACATTGTAATGCGTTACCTTTCATTACTCCACAGAACGCACAGGCCAAAGTATGGAGTTGGTGATTTCTCATTCCTGTGTGCTACAGTTCAGGCACCCCCACACCTTGTTGATTCACACTCAGCTGTGTCTCTGCAGGTATTCCCTCAGAGTGCCCTGCAGGCAACCAGTGTGTTGCACACAAGCTACGAAATTCAGGAACTTGACGTGGAGCTGCTACACATTTACCATGCTTTACACCATCAGGATATATACATTGAAAAAGTCTGGTCATGCTGAGCAACTTTGGTAAAAAGATAGAAAGTGGAAAAAAGAATAGTAGAAATGTTTGACAAAAAGAAATACCTCCATTGCTTAGATTGTTTTACTGCATATATCAAAATCTTGCTGCATGAAAATAACCACTTCCTCTACATCAAATCTCTGAATATTTTATGAAGAAACTGAAATTTTCTTGGAAGATATTTATGCTTTGCTTATCATATCAAAACCACCAATTCAATTCATGGACACGATGTTTTATACTAGGGTCACAATGAACTATACTCATTTGAATATTAGTTATGCCTATATTTTTTTCTAACAGCCCAACTTGAGCAGCTAAGGCAAAGCATTGTCACCCACGATTTTTATCTTCAATCCTGCACCAGAGGGCACATGGAGCATCTGGATTTTCTGTCCATACTCTGACCCTTACCACTGCATGTCTAAGTGGCACTAAGTACCTAGAGAAAATTGTACAGGCTATCGTGGGCAGTGAATCATCTTATTTGGTTCTAATTGGGCTGCAGTGTAATCGCTCAGACATAGCCCATGTATTCTGCATGTTACCTTAGAAGAGTTCTTAAAATTCTCTGACCACTGATGTCTCCACTGTGGCTCTGGTCATCACACTCTGTAAGGCCATTTGGAGAACAAAGTAAGAGACCAAATCTAAGCATCTTTAGGTACTAGGTGATATACATTAACTAAGAAGCAAATACCAAATATTATTATTGTTTCTTAGGATTACCCGGCTGTTAACTGATGAGATCAATAGCAATCAAGATTTTCTCTCTAGCAGTCCTGCTCTCTCTTGGCCCCCCACAGCTCAGAGAAAGTTTCCCAAACATAGTAACTGATTCTGTGTTCTCTCTTCTATTTGTTTTCCCCAAATCTCCTCCCCACTGGCACTCAGCAAGTCCAGCTGCTGGCAGACAGTCTTCTGCTTTTCCAGGGCACACACTGTATTTAGATTTGCTTTCAGGGGCCAATAATTCATGATCCTGGATCCAATTCAAATGGTAAATGAATAAATTTTTGAAGCTTCTTGGGCAATTAGAGTCTCTAGCCTATTTATTTATAAAACAATTTTATTCTACAAGTTTTAATAGCTATCGTCTAATTTTTTTTTAACAATTTTTATCAGTACAAATGCCCTGAAGTCAGGAAGGTTGTTGTAGTAAACTCCTTATCCTCTCTGTCTATGAATTAGACAGAACTTGTGTCTCAGTTGTGTGAAATTGATTCTAGACTTGATTTTATCCCTCATCATGCTGGTTCATATGCTGAGACTGCCTTTGGCCGACCATATAGAATATGGGTTTTCCCAGGTTGACCAAACATTTAGGCTGGCAGATGCTTCCTTTGGTTAAATACAAATTCCATTGCTAGAGAATACCTTACTTGTTCACCCGGTAGACAAGCAGGCTGACTAAATCATAAATGTTTCCACAGAGATTGTTCAGCCTTCGGAGACTATTCTTCACCGTCCTTTCCCGAAGGTCTCTTTTTCACTGTTTGCCGCCTACAGTTCGGTTCTGTTAGCCTGCAAATGATGGACTGGGCCCCCTCCATCTTCTTAATGGAATTTGCAGCTGCTATAAGAGTCCTCACATATCTTCCCCTAGCTGCCTCCTTTTCTTATTTCCAACCTCAAGAAACACCACCTTCTTCCAACACTACTAAAAGTTGTTTTCTCCTTCATAGCCACTTATTTCCTTCATGGTGCTCCTGACCATGGTCAGCAATGGCCTTACCACGTTTTGTTCATGTTTCTCACTCTGAATGCAAAAATCGTGGCAGTCACATTGACTACAGCAGAACAACTTTTGAATGGGGTGGGGGAGGGGAGCTAAATACGGTTAAGACCAAATATTTCATTCAAAGGTATCTACTAAAGCAGTGATGTAGTGAACTAAATCACTTCATAAAGTGAGCTAGTTTGTCAGAGCCAGCGAATGAGAAGCGTTTAGCCTCTCCATGGGCATTTGCTTATGAAGCCCTGTTGAGTAGAGTACTAAGTGTTTACCTTTATGGTAATGAACAAAAGCCTGGGTTATTTTATTTGGCAATCTTCTGGACTTCAGGTGACTATTTTTCATGGTGACAGTATCCCAGCATTGACTTTTTTTTCCTTTTTGCTATCTCCAAAAAGCAGTCATCACAATCACTTGTTTCACTCATTAGATAAAGTGCACAAGATAGATTTGCCTTACCATCTCACAGGATGCACGTGTTCTGTTCTGTCTCTTACCTAAGCTCAGCATCCCGTGACTGCATCCTTCAGCCTCTCCCTTCATCGCCAGTTTCCAGACTTTTTTCTAGAACTGCTGTGACTTTCTATGAACAAGAAAAAGTTTACATTTTAGCATGAGTTTCTGAATGCGACTCAAGAGATGGCACTCAATCCTCACTGCTTTCCGTAATGCTTTGGAGGCAAGGAGGCACAGTGGCGAGGCTGAAGGACTGAGTAAGGTGAAAGGGACAGTAGAGTCTCAGGAATCACACAGGAGGAGGAAAGCTAAAGCACAGCAGCAATGAAGTTGAACTTCATTTTAGAGTTTCAGCTTGGCCCTAAAAGGGAATTTTCTGGGTAAATCAACTCCTTAAAATAGAATATCCTCTGCAATATAAATCCTGTGTTTTTACTAGAAATAATATTCACCAAGTACCGGGGAATTAATTACAAGGAAGGAGAGATGGAATCATGTGATTCCTCCTTTTGTGCCAAACAAAGGCTTTCTTGTCCCTCATATCTGGACGGTGTTAACATTCAAGCTGTGTACATACAACATGGAACACAGGACCCTACATAATCCATCAGACACATCTTACTCCTTCTTAGATGGACTGGTGACAAATGCAGCTTGTTATGCCCCTGGTGGGAATTTCCAAACACACCCTGGCTGCATTAACCTTCTCGAGTTGAAAGCAGAGAGAACTAGTGTTACTTCGTTTAATTTTTCTAAAGTTTCTGCAAGACAGTGCTCATGTTACCATCAGACAGCAGCTGGACAGCTTTCTCTTTCTTTAGCTATTAGTCCCTTAGGTACGGTTCTGCAATCAAATAGAGGTCAAGTGTATCCAAATAAAAATACTCTAGAATGTCTCTGGCATAACTCGCTCCCTGAAGACTTCAATGGTGTTACTTCAGGAGAAAAGAACTATGATTTATCGGAAAAGTTTAAAACTTCAGTTCATCAAGAAGACAGAGCTAGCTTGTTCAGTTATTCTAATATACTGTGTAAGCACTGGGCTGCCACGTCAATTTTTTTTTTTTTTTGCATAGTTTTTCTTTCACTGTATTTAAAAAACAATTTCACCAATTGTAGATGAAATGTTGCTAAATATGAACTTTATGGCCACTATGGGAAACATTTTCATGTTGCTATAAATTATAGACAGGCTAGATTCAACTTGAGTATCATAGGCACTCTATTAACCAATTAAATTCAGGGTCAATTCTTAACAAAATCGTGAAGTTAATAGGAAATGTTTTCCTTACCTTTTGAGGAATGACTTTACTAATATAGTGATAATTATTCTCTTTTCAGTTACAGCTTTAAGGTGCAATTCTACTTTTATATTGGGCCTGATTTTATCTTAAAATCTAAGCTTAGAAACTCTGCATAATTACAGCAGAAGTGCGTGCCAGCACTGTCACACTGAAAGTGGGTATGCATGAGTGTCCTTCCTTCTGATGACTTGTATGGGTTCTGAAAGTGTGATTTGGAACACTTCTGCCGGGAGGATATCCTTTCAGTGCTTCCTGTTCGCAAATAATCAGAACGAGTGTGAACCGTCGCTCATAGACCATATGACTGTTATTTTTCAAATATTAGGCCTGATGTGCTTCTTCTAATTCTTCTCATGATTCCTACCATTGACTCACGTTTCAGGTTGGTGGTTTGATGCATGTGGCCCCTCCAATCTAAATGGAATGTTCTACACTGCGGGGCAGAATCATGGAAAACTCAATGGGATAAAGTGGCACTACTTCAAAGGGCCCAGTTACTCCCTGCGTTCTACAACCATGATGATCCGGCCCTCGGACTTTTGAAAGCACTGTGCCAGTATGAGAAAACTGCAAAGACATCTGGGGATGCTCCCAGGGGGGAAAGCTTTCTGGAAGCTTCAGAAAGAAACAGCATTGATTCCCTTCCAGCAGCAAGTGGTTATGTGACGTCACCAGGGTTCTTGACTATGGATTTGGAGCCTATTGACTTCAAGAGAGTCTGCGCTTGGTTCACCGTGTTTATGCGGAGAGAACGCCACCCGTTGCCATGCTTTGAAAAGGGAGAAACTGCTCAGCTCGCAGCTCTTTGAAGTGCTACTGGATCAGATTTTTGAACCTCTAACTCACAGGGGATAAATGCAACTCGTTTCATGGAAAAGCAAAAATAATAATTAATAATAATAATAATAGCAGTAAAAAGAACATATATGAAAACCTGGGAACAAAGTCTGACAGAATCAGTTGAAGATGGATTGTGGAGGTGAAGTGGTGTCATTCTAGGAAATCCTGCTAACAGATAATGCTGACGTCACTGCACAAATCAGTACAGCCTTGTCCTCTGAGTTTGCGAAAAGTTAGTGGTCGTCAGAAGCCCATTCCCACTACCATATTTGCTAGTTGATTTCAGTTTTCTCACATTCAAGTGTAAATTTCATCCTCGTAAGCCATGATACAATACAGTATGGGAAATAGCAGTGAGGCCTAGAAAGGTGCTCAGGGACTCTGAGTTTAGAAGCATACAGTTCTCAAAAGACATAAAACAAAGTCAAGATTGGATATAACAGGTGAAAATTACTCTCATGCTACAGCATTCATTTGCATTAAAACTGACTGACACACAAGTGTGTTTAGAGCCTATTTAAAGAATGGGAACTTTATCATCCAGTTCATAAAGCAATATGCATGCACTTAATCTTCTCATTGATAGGCATCTAACAGAGCATCACTCACTTGGAGCCCTTGAGTACAGCCCAGTGTACAGATCTTCTTTCACGCGTTTGTGTATGTATGGCATCATTATTTTCAATATTTCTTGGTCTTCAATTCTTCGTCCAGATTTTTCATGCTAATTTAATGTTTCTTAATTAACTGCAATGTACTTAGTAAATGCATCCTGCTTCAGTTTTCTTTTTATAAAAGTTACCCTTTGAAGTCTACAAAGAATGGAAGACTTTTAAATATCGTTGTACATAGTATGTTACACCCATCTGTGTTAAAACTCAATACCTGTTTATTCTGGAATATACAATGCTGTCATCAACTGATGATTATAAATTGTTCAAAGGCGATTACTATACCACTTGATGAAATATATTACTCTTCATATTCTTTCTCCAGATTCTGTTTCTTCAAGAAATATCTGCCTTATAAAATAATATTAGGCAAAAAATTGACATAACTTCTTATATATGAGATATATAAAAAATCACAGGCATTTGACTAGGAAATTTCTGAGTGTCATCTTCTAGAAGTGCCTTAGTTAAGATGTCCCATGGCATAAGCTATTGAAGTGACGCTTTGGACACAGGCTTTTGTGATAACTTGATGTTACTGCAATCTTTTATCAAGACATGCTCTCTGTCATTAGAAAGCAATTTAATCAAACGTGATTTACTATGAAATGAGAAAACTAAATGCGGTCATTAGTCCCGCTTTCTCAGAAAAGGATGGTTTTCTATGACATACAAGTATCAAAATATCAGTCTTGATAACTGCATCCAATGATGCCTTAGTGGCTTTCCTCCAATTGGGAGAATGAAGCTGTTTATGCTTTTAATGGTGTTTAATGTTTACCACCACAGCTTTCTTGTATTTATAGGTCTGCATAAAATGCCATTTTGCCTTACAAGTGGTGTGAAAAGACATTGCAGAATTTTCCTAATGTTAGTGACTCCTGCACAGCTCTCCAGCCTATCCCTCCAAAATCCTTGTTTTCACTTCAGTTGAGGAAAATGAGTATTTTTGTCTTTGTGGTTGTTGTTGTTGTTGTTGTTTTCCCCACAGATGTCCTAAAGCCAATCATGCATAAGGTATGCTGTTTTTCAATTAATATTACAAAAAGGAAGAGAAGCAATGATGAAAAGGCATGGTATTCACGGTTCTGCTATGTGGGTTTGAAAAGTGAGATATTATGTTCAGTTATTTATAATAAAGCCGTATAAATGTTTGGCGACTCCTTTGTATACACTGTACAATGCCAACGTGTTTGTAACAACTTGATATGCATAGCTTTTGCATTTAATTATTTTAGGATTAAAATAATTAGATGCTAGTACTTTGTCTTTAAATCTCTATTTCAATAAAAGCTGTGTCATTTCTATGAAAATTTCTTCATAACAGTCGAACATTATTTGACTTAAATAAAATCGAAGAGAATGTATGGAATTTAATCTTGTTTTGATTATACATTTTATAAATGTTAATTCCAAAATCTATGAAAGTATGGAATCACTATAAAAATTACCAGATAAATTAGAACCTCAATATGTGAAAAAGTTTCATGTGGTAGGAAAGCTTGGACACAGTAGAAGAGAACACCCAAGTGCTGGGTCTTAACACCACATCCTTACTCTAGGATTTTATGTTTGTCCTGACAATTGTCAGATTCTGTATCATATGACAATTGATCATTTTTGCAGACTCTGGGAAAAGATAAGTCATTTGAATATCTGAGTTTGGCATAAAAGGGAACAGGAAAAAGTATATGAGAAATGCAACTCACCCTGTATTGTGCGTGGACTTAGTTACACGCTTATCTAAAAGCAAGTCATTTTCTCACCTCTAGTCTTTATCCTGCCACGATCACTACCACATCCATTCAAACTCTCATCAATTTCAAAGCTGATTACTGGAAAGATAGTTTTTCTTCTGCCTTCCCCTTTCCAGGACTCACTAATGAGAGCTTGGAAACCTCACAGAACAACGCCAGGTTTGTCAGCTGAGACCACCCTCGACAAGTTCACTTGCAGCTGACTTGCAGACAGTTAATAACTCCATGACTCATCTCAGCTGACGTCAGCCGAGGCTGGCTCAGATCATCAGAACTCCCTAGATAACATGCATCATATGAGAAAAAAAGTATGAGGTGGTTGTTTTAAGACTCCTTATGTTGGAGTGATTTCTTAAACACCAATAGCTAATAGATAATACATTATACAACCATGAACCCACCATGATTTTTGCAGTATTCTAAGGTTTAGAAGGACCATCTTTTTGCTCAGTTTGTACACGCAAAATAACTGTCTAGCTTCCATCAAAATATTAGGTGTTCTCATCCCCTTTCCTGAGGAAATCTTTTTTTCAATCATTTTACTATTTTTTTCTTTTGTTGAAAATAGATTTTTTTTTCTCGACATAATACAATCTGATAATGATTTCGTCTTCCTCTGTTCCTTCCAGTTCCTCTCCTCCCATTCAGATCTCTCCCCCTACTGTCATGGTCCATTTATATATACATAATTGGACTCTCTTAACTTGTCCCAATATTCTAGCCATTCATATTATAAGAGACTGTTTCACTTCTTTGCCCATTAGAGGTTCTAGACTTTGACTCCCCCACCCTGTAGTCATTGTTCTTTATGTGTTTTGTGTTATATTAGTTTGAGGCCAGCCTTAGGCTATAAATGTCCTCTGATGTCTATTTTACTGTTAGTTTGGCTATTCCAATGTAGCCAAGGTCAGCATTTTCTTCATTTTCTCTGGCCCTTATTTTATCAACTACATATTAAGTGTCTGCCATCAGGTTTATTGGAAGAAGCATAATAAGAGGTTTTCTGGGGGGAAAAACTGTAATAGCTTTAATTTAGACTCACTCTTTTGCAGAGCACTGAGTTTGGAGTTTTCTTTTGTACACCACAGCAACTTGATTTTTAGAGGTTAGCGAAAGCATTTGAATTTGTTGATGTCAGTTAATAATGAGTCAAAGTCTTGAGATTCAGTGTGGGCAGACTAGGGAAGGAGCCCTCTTCTCACTTTCTCACATGGAGAGCTCTCTCTGCTTTTGTTGATATAATCTGTTTAGTTATTTTTATTTTTAACTAGACAACTAGCATATGTGAGGGCAGAGTCCCCATATGCCTTCTTACCCTCAAGTTTCCAGTGTGGAGATGGTTATCTAGTTCATTGAAAAGAGTCAAGAAATGTCAAGTGAAAATAAATCACATATGAATGTAAAAAATAGCTTTCATTTAAAAATCAAAATTAAAAAATAAAAAGTTAAAGTTATGACATCTCATCTATTTTCAAAACAGAACTGAGAGAGAAAGAGAGCTCAGTGAAACATTCAGGAACACATGAGAAATTCTAAGGAGCAGACAAACAAAAGCATTGAAAACAAAGATGTGAAATGATTAGACAGGAGAAAAGCCAGGCATCCATTCGACTATAGATATTGGTAAGTACACTGCATTAAGTATTAGAGATGTTATCACAGAGAGGGGCAGCACTGCAATTGCACAGTGTCCACTTATTTATTTATTTATTTATTTATTTATTTATTTATTATTTATTATTTTTACTATATAACCACTTTGCAGCCTGGTCTCAGCCTCCTCCCTCATTTCCTCCCAGTTTCCCCCTCATGCCCTTCTTTCTCTATTCCCTCCTCCATCTTCTCAGAGAAGGGAAGGGTACCCATGAATACCAACTCACCCTGGGATATCAAGTTACAGTAGAACTAAGTGCATCCTTTCCCACTGAGGCTGAACAAGGCAACCCAGCTAAGAGAAAGGAATCCAAAGGCAGGCAATAGAATCAGAGACATCCTCTACTCTCATCAATAGGGGACCCACATGTTGATCAAGCTGCACATTTGCTACATATGTGTAGGGGTTGGAGGTCCAGCCCATGCATGCTCTTTGGTTTGTAGTTCAGTCTCTGTGAGCCCCCATGGGATCAGGTTAGCTTATTCTGTAGGTCTTCTTGTGATGTCCCTGACCCCACCAGCTCCCTCTATCCTTCCTCGCACTCTTCCACAACACTTCCCGAGCTCTTGGCCTATTGTTTGGCTATGGGTCTCTGCATCTGTTTCCACCAGCTCCTGGATGAAGCCTCTCAGGAGACAGTTATGCTAGGCTGCATAATGATAATAGTGACAGGAGTTTTCTCCAGTGCGGTGGGTCTCAAGCTTGCCAGTCATTGGTTTGTCATTTCCTCAATCTCTGCTCCATCTTAATCCCTACACTTCTTGCAGGCAAGACAAAGTTTGGGTCGAAGGTTTTATGGGTGGGTTGGCATCTCCTTTCCCTCCATTGGAAGTCCCAACTGGCTATAGGTGGCAAATTCAGGCTCTTTAACTGCCATTGCTAGGAGTCTTAGCTAGGGTCATCCCCATAGACCCCAGGGAGACTTCCGTGTCCCAAAGATGCCCCCCAACAATTTCTACCAATTTTCATTATCTCTGCTGGTCTTCCCCTCAACACACACACTGCTCCCCAGACACCTGATCCCCACCACAGTTACCTTCCAGCCCCATAACAGCTTTATTTTTAACCGCCAAAAACTGTCCATTTGTTTATAATTTAAGAAGCCATTGAAAATTTTTGAGAGCAGCATTAGAAATCTAGAGTCAAGTTTCCATCCTATGACAATAAGAATAAGTGAAAAGGCCACAAGGATAAGCCCAGTTTCTATCTTGATTTCTAGGGTAGTAGAGTCAACTGAATCTTCAGTCCCAACTTACAGAACTGAATATATTTAACATGAGTTTCAAATGGCTTAAAGGCATTAACATTTGCATTCTCTGGATTAAATTGTGAATCTAAGAAAATGATTGAGAATGGGAGCAAATGGGGAAGCACAGGGATAAGGAATAGGAGGGAGTGATAGTTTTCAAAACAAGGAGACTGTTAATGGATTTTTATGCAAAAAAAGAAAAAAGAAAAGAGAAAGAAAAGAAAAATACCTTTAGTGCTGAGAAGAAAAATAAGTTGGTAAAATGTGTGCTTCACAAAGTTAAGGACATGAGTTTGAACCCCTAGTTTAAACACACATAAAATCCAGAAACAGGCACGACTGTTTAAAATCTCAGACATCTTTCCAAGAGATAAGAGGCAGATTCAGGAGACTTCAGAAGCTTCATAGTAAAGTAGCTCAGTGTATAGAGGAGGAAACAGAGACACTGTCCTAAGGGCTCGATATACTTATGCTTAATGCAACACATACACACATAAAATAAGAGAGTGGAGGTAAATAAAAATAATAATAGTCATTATAATAATAAACGGATAATACCAACACCTAACTGTAGAATTTCATTTTATCATATAAGTAACTTAAGTGACTTCATACCATCTGTATGTAGTTCAGCTTATAGCTGTGTGTCTGTGAATGCAAACACCCATAAAACCTTTTCTCCTCTTTGAAGTCTACCTTAATTATCCCAAACTCCTTAACAAGTATGCCCTGGAGTTATTGGGAGTCTGTGATTTATTACCACAATAAAGAGAATATCACAGTAAAATGACTCACAGACGTTTTTGTTGTTGTTTCCGAGTACATATGGTTTGTTTACCCTATGCTATACTAATTCTGAAATAACATTAGACAATAATATATGTGTGTTTATAGAAATGAAGTTGAGTAGAGAGTGGGGTCTGACTTTCACACGAACTCTGATGCCCCATATTTGGCCACGTCCACTGTATGGGTGGCCTGGTGGCACTCAGAGGAAGAATAGCAGGCTACCAAGAAGAGACTTGATACCCTATGAGCATATACAGGGGGAGAAGGTTCCCCTCAGTCACAGTCATAGGGGAGAGGAGTAAAAAAAAATGGGAGGAAGGGAGGAATGGGAGGCTACAAGAGATGGGATAACAATTGAGATTTAAAGTGAATAAATTAATAAAATATATTTAAAAATGTATATATGTACATAACAATGTATGTAACTTCATTGGACCTTCACTGGCAAAAAATGCTTGCAATCAACTGAGAGCACAGTGTGTCATCATCTTGTTGGTGAAGGCTCTCACAGTGATGCTAATGTTAGCCAACTAGTCAGTGTTGTGTTTTCTATAGGCCAGAGTATCTGTTGCTTAAAATATGATGGTGATATTTGACTCTATTTATTCTTTTTCTCTTGGAAGGTTCTCTGTAGCATGCAATGCTGTTTGATAGTAGCTTACCCAGATCTGAATTCCGGTAAGAATCAGAGCCAAACCTCTAAAATCAACTGGGGGCAACATAGCTGCAGATTTTTCTTTGACACTTCAACAGTGTCCACAGTCACCTTCAGGAAGACGAACTTCTATCTTAGGATATTGCTTCCTTTGCTCACCTAGAAGAAGCAGCCTTACGTCTTCTCTCTTTTTTCTTGAGATTGCAGCAGTGTGATCACATTCTCAGCCTCGACTCTCAATTGGTTCATGTTTCTACCACACCTGAGCCATTTGGGTTCATATTTTTATCACACTTAAATCATTTCTCACTCAGCAGTCTTGAGCCCTCAAAATTTATCCAAGAGGCTTGGAGACAATTTCTCCAGACTCCAATTAGTGTTGCTATATTGCCCTCTTTTTGTAAATCAAGAATGTTTTTACTAAGCATAGCAGCTGGCTCCTTTCCAGATCTTCAATTTATTTAGCCTAACTGTATCAGACAACCCACTGTAGCCTTGTGGGATTTAGTCCTTAAAGAATAAATATTGAAAGTCAAATTTCCACCTTGACCTGCATGCTGCAGAATAGCAGGCATGGAGACAGCAGTGATTTCTTTGCGCATCTCCATAGGAGCCCTTAGGTGGACAGATGCATTGCCAATGGCATTGATAGTTTGAATGCCATCTTCTTGCCTGTAGGTCTCAACAGTGAGATGAAGATAGTCAGTCACCATGTTGCAAACAGATGCGCTGTCATCTGGACCCTGTTGCTTCATTCAGAGCATACAGACAGGAGAGATGTAGAATTTTTTATGAGCACCGACATTTTCAGAATGGCAAATGACATAGCCTTGGCCAAGAGCGCTAACCTCACATCCCAAACTTCAAAGACAGACACTGACTGCTTCTTCATCTTTTTCCACTACAGAGTGGCTTCATCCACATTGAAAATCTATAGTTTGGTGCAGCCCCATTCACCAGTTGCCTCAGCTACAAACTTTGGGATAACTTGCTGCTTCCCAATCAGTATTTGCTTTACCTGAACTGGTGTGCTGAAAGATGTCTTCCCTCCTCAAATACGAAAAAGCCATGCCAGCTATCTTCAGATTTGTCTTCTGAAGCTTTTTAAAAAACCTTTCTTGGCCTTTGTAGAACTAAGGGGTCCAGGATCCTCTCTTGGGTAGACCTTTGGCTTAAGAGAGCACTCTGGGTGGCTTGATCTGCCGCAATGATCTGCAACTGCTCAGCCAGTTCAGTGGTGTAATGCTTTTTAACTGCCCTCAAAGGCTTTTTATTTGCATTTGCAACTTTGCTAAATGTTTGACACAAGAGGCGTAGCTCTTGCACGGTCTCGGATCTCCACATCTTTCATCACCAACAGTTATTTCCAGCTTTGATTGACAGTGAGAGCTCTTCTTATATTGATTGATCCTCCTGATCATTTAGCAGTGGTTTACAACCTTCCTGATACAGTTCCTCATGCTGTGATGTCGTTCAACCATAAAATTACTTTGTTGATACTACATAGCTGTAATTTTGCTACTGTTGTGAATCATAATATAAATATCTGATATGCAAGTTTTCTGTTATGTGACCCCCCAAAACGTCCACAACGCACAGGTTGAGAACTGCTGATTTTATTTTTCTCTGAGGTTATTAACGAGTCTAATTTCAATATGGATCTGCCTGTAGGGATAAGAAGCATAAAAAGAGAGGACAAAATCATCAGCAGAGCATGAAGAAAACATAACATTGAAACAATATCACTGTCTCATTATTGGGGGAGGGATTGCTGATGCCTCCTAATAATTGGAATATTCACATCAGAAATTACTGACCACACATCACGATTACAAACATAATAATCAAAACGTTTGAAACACTGAGAAATGTTTTAAAAACAACACCAAGAAAGAGAGTGCTGAGTTGAGAAAAACCTATAATTTGTTTTTTTTAATCTGCAAAGCATAATAAAGATATACAATAAAGCATGTCTGGTTTCATTTTTTCCTGCACTCCTACCACATTTTACTTTTTTTTATTGTGGTGTTTTTAGTGAGAATGGCCCCCATAGCTTGATTATATGTTTGAATGCTTGGTGCCCAGTTTATGGAACTGTTAGGAAAGAATTTGAAAGTATGGCCTTATTGGAGGAGATCTATCACTCTGCATGGAATTTGAGGTTTTGAAACCCCAGCAGGCCCATTCTCTCTCTCTCTCTCTCTCTCTCTCTCTCTCTCTCTCTCTCTCTCTCTCTCTCTCTCTGTCTCTCTCTTCCTCCCTCCGTGCCTCCCTTTGTCCCTCCCCCCGCCTCTGTCTCTGTCTCTGTGCCTCTGTCTCTCTCTCTCTGTCTCTCTCTCTCTCTCTCTGTCTCTGTCTCTCTGTCTCTCTCTGTCTCTCTCTGTCTCTCTCTGTCTCTGTCTCTCTCTGTCTCTCTCTGTCTCTCTCTCTCTCTCTCTCTCTCTCTCTCTCTCTCTCTCTCTCTCTCTCTCTCTCTCTCTCTCTCTCTCTCTCCACCTGCTGCCTGTGGATCAGGATGTATAGCTATTGTTTCATGCTGCCTGCATCCTGCTACAACAATCATGCGCTAACCTTCTAAAACTGTCACCAAGCCCCAAATTAAACCTTTTATTTATAAGAGCTGCCTTAGACATAGTGTCTTTTCCCAGCAACTGAACAGTAACTAAGCCACTTGAGTTACGGAATTTGCACAGCTTCACCTGTGCTCTGCTCAGCTGTGGGTGTCCTTGTCTTCTTGAACGGTGAGTTCTTTGCTTCAGTCACTGGATTTGCTTAGGTTTTAAGTTACTAAAACCTAGAATTGTGTGAGAGATTTTCTTCAACACAGTTAAATGTTATTTTCTGTGTTCTTTTTTTCTGTTGCAGACAATAAATTACATGGGTTCTTGTTCTTGGTCGTGTGTGTGTGTGTGTGTGTGTGTGTGTGTGTGTGTGTGTGTGTTTGTGTCCCTGCCCAATACTGGGTGATAAATTATGGTTAGTTAAATAATAACGAATGGACAAGTGAATAAAAACAACACGATCTTAAAACGTTCTACCAAGGCATCTCCCCAAGAGTTTATATTTCAAAAACAAATTCCTCCTAAGTTTTAAGGAAGAGATCATAAAGACACATGTTTTTCCCTAAACATCAAAGAGCTCATGCAAAAAGGACATCAGAATATTTATGTGCTAATGAGAATCATGTGTACTTCATTTCCTCAGAATTAAAGTGGTTCTTTTTTGTTTTTTTAACATGAGGGAAAGTAAGCATAAGTGAGTCCCGATGCTAGCTTAGCAGGACCATTCTATAGTTGGGGATGTTTATGAGGAAATAAACTCTGGTCAGCAAGGGAACAGTGACCTGGACTCAGTCTCATTTTTTTTTAACCCCCCAACTGTACAATATCAAACCCAGATAAAATACCACAATGCCATTTCTTAAGACAATAGGTAGAGAGGGGGAGATGTAAGAATTTTCCTTTTAAATAAGAAGACAGAAGTTCCTACTGTGGACTCTGCCTTTGCAGAGTCTCTAGGTAAGGATAAACATGAGCTCCTAGGAGAATATACCTGATACATATAAGTGAGAGATCAGGAAATCCCACACTTGCTCTCTCGGCAAATCTGTGTCATCACTGACCTAGGAACAAACCTAGACATGTCCCTCTACATTGTAGGGGTACTTACAGATAAGATTTGCAGTCTCTTTTTTTTTTTTTTTTTTTTTAGCTAAAACTTCCCCCTTCTTCCTTCCTTCCTTCTTTCCTTCCTTCCATCCTTTCTTTATAGTACCTGGCACAGGGCAAGCTGGAACTACTAAATATTTATTGCATTCCTGTCTTAATAAAGAGGTTTCAACCTAAGAAAGACATTTTGTGGGTAAATGCCCTACCTCCTCCTCCCTGATAAAAGAATTGGGGGTATATTCTAACTGTTCTCCAAGATTTTTGTTTGTTAGTTTGTTTGAGCCCCAATTAAAATAATATCCTAAAGTAGGTATTCCTTTTAAAAGCAATACTTTATGAATATCAATATAATGTATATGCTGAATAACACTGTAATAGAATGATTTGGTGTTTTCAAAATGAGTAACTAACATACCATTTCTTGTCTTATTTGAAATCCTTATTAGCATTTTTTCTTCCCAAAGCTACTTCCTCTTTGGTCTGTCATAATCTACTTCTGACAGGGTATATCCTGGCAAATGTGAAAACTCTTCCTGTCTGATTGGGGAAATGTTCCCTATAAAAATGCCCTCCAAGGACCGGGTCCTGTAGATGGTAGGGTGGGCCAAAGCAATCACTTCAATACCAATTATGAATTGTATTACATTTAATCCATTCACCCTTATGCATCCCTTTATGATGTGTTCTCATATATGTTCTACTAGACTTACACTAGAGATAACTGAGGGAAGGATTTGATCCCACTCTAAACTACAGTAGAAAACACAGGAAAATGATCCTGCCTGAGGCACTGTTGAGGATTGCCTTGGGGAATCTTAAACTCCCCAGAAGGATGTGAATTGGAAGGGGCCTGCCACACCGCCCTCCCTTGTGAGAAGTCATTTCCGTACTCCTAGCCTGGGAATATCTAAGTATTAAAAGGGTCACAATATTTGTAGAGTATATTCCCTCAGTTTAAATGTACCCTAGTTTAAAATGTAGTGGATACTTCAGTCCACGCTGAGGACGGTGTTCTCCTTCACTTTGGTCCTCCATTCTGCAGTTAGGCATGCCTGGCCCCGCCTCCTGCCCATTTCTGCTGTCCATAGCTGTTCCCACCTACAGCATGCTCAGTCCTTTAAAGCATAGAACTCAGCCTTCCAATAAAAGCTAATTCAAACTGTTTTTTTTTTTTTAGCATTATTACTTCAATGGCAAACATTTATTTGACTTTAAATCTTTCCAAATATGTTATTGTTTTCCAACATAAAAATGTACTATCTTCCAAGAAATATTTTAGCAAAATGTTTATTGCAAACTGTCATATTGTTTTGTGCTAATGCCTTGAGGTTTCTGCTAAGTGTCTCACACAACTGCAATCAGTGTCATCGGGCTGAATTCTGTTTTGGAACTCGGGGTCTTCTTCCAAGCTCTTTTGTTGGCAGAATTCACTTACTGTGGCCTCAGAATTTATCACCCTGCTTTCCTGATGGAGATCAGCTCATGGCCATTCTTTGGACAGAATATCTTAATAGGATTGGTCTGATTGTATAGCCCCTTTAAATCTATGTCCAGAGGTTACACTCAGGAATGGAATCTAGCATGTTCACTTCGTGGCTATGTAAAATGAATGCAACAGGGAAGAGGAAGTCCTGGGCATCCAAATAGAAATCTTCCCATCATGTACACAAGGGATGTGTATCATAATTCTGACAGATAGGATAAAGGATTAAATACTGTAATTGTCTACTGAATGGTGGTGTTAAAGGTTGAGCTAGCATTGTGCCCAGTACCTTATACTGTCAATTTCTGATGCCACATGTAGCTAATTGGCACTTAAATGATGGTTTACCCAACGTGAGAAGACCTAGAAAACGTACTTTACATGTAGATGGTTCCCTAGTGTTCATTAATTTGATATCCGTTATTATAATTTGTTAGTTTCTTGACTGTATAGGGTTAAGTACATATTTTTTTTTAATCTTTTCAGTGTACAGACTAAAAAGTTTAAAGTTCCATGTCACGTGAAATATATGCTTCTTCTTCTTCTTCTTTTTTTTTTTTTACAGAAATATCCATCCAGAAAGATAGATCCTAGATCTACACTCTAGCACAGCATCAAGGGCAATGCTAAATGTATTACAGGTGGTAGTTTACTTAAAGTCTCATACAACTTTAGAAGATGTATGCATCTTATCAGTAAGGAAATAAAAGTGTGGTCTGCAGAGTATAGCTTAGTAGCAAATAGCCTTCCTAGTATGTGCAAGGTTCTGAGTTAACCCCCCAGCTAAAAGAGGAGAGAGTAAAGAAGAGCAAAAAAGGAAAAAATGGAGAAAAGAGATGTGACAAGAAAAGAGGGAAGATGAGAGAAAAGAGATGAAAGGTACAGAGAAGAGTGAGGAGGTCTGTAGGAACTGGGAGGAAAAAGAGGGGAGACAGAGGGGTGAAGGGGAGATAAACCTGTTTCTGTTTTGATCCCAAGAGTGGGATGCAGAAGAGGGCAGGATGTTTACCACTTAGATGTGAGAAAGCAGAATGGGTTTCCACTTAGAAGTTGAACTACTTTGTGGGGGAGTCCTTGAACAGATTGAGACTTAGTTTTCGGCTGTTCATCCCTGCACTTCAAGGGGCTCCTAAAGAGAACTGCTCTAGGGAGAGCTTCAAGGCTTTGGACTTCAGCTGAGGCTTGAGGTTCCAGCAGCAGCTTTGGTTGACTTGCTGGCCTGCTGAAATCCTGCTGACTAGTGCTGGGAGAATCATTCCTCAGAACTGATGTCCTTAAGGTTCCATTATAGTATTCTTTAATCTCCTTTTCTGATTGTTTGGGTTAGTCAGGTTGTTAGGGAGGTAGGCTCGTTTCATAAGTTCATAATAAAGTATAATTGATAAGAAAATTGAGGCTATGGAGGGGTAAGGAGGAGAGCGAGAGGCACAAAGATGGGAGTGAGAGAGGTAAGAAGATAGAGAGACTGAGAGGTGAGCTAGGAAGATGGAGACAGAGGAGGAGGGGAGAGGAAAAACTCCTGCCAGTGACATGTAACAGGCTTCTTTAGTCTCTTGCTGCCTGACCCCCTGTTTTTTGCCCTGTATTCATGAAGCACTCTTATCACCTATATCGATGCTTTTAGTATTTCATGCCTTCTAGCTTACAAGTTAGCCTTGACAAAATAGTTTCCGGCCTCCAAGGAAATAACAAGATCTATGGTAAAACACCCTTATCAGTTCAACGTGTCATGTCAACTTGTAACTGGATTACAAGCTGTACCACGTCATTCTTTGAGTGCATAAATGTCCAGTTCATTTCCTAAAACATGTACTCTATTGCACCAAATCTTTAAAAGAAATGGGTACACCTGACTGAAAGTAATTTTACATAAATCTTATTAAATATGAACAGCAGCCTACAGTTATATAGTAATAAATATTCATTAAACCTTGAAATATAATGCACATAATCTTATCTAAACAGAAAATGGAAAGGACATTAGCATGTGTGAATAAAAAGCCTCTATTATATGTACTATAGGACCCTTTTGTTTTGTGATTCTAAAATGTTCTGCTTGCAAACTGTAACTTTACCTCTCAGTTTTCACCAGCTGAAATTACCTCAAATACTGTTGACATCAACCTGTCCTCTACCCGTAGGGATCTGCCATTCTGAGTACAGGTCTAAAAGCTGCACTGCAAATGAATCCCAACTGCACTATTGCAAGTGTGATTTCTCAAGCACATGCATTTACCCTATAGCATCCTGGATTTATGTCCTGCTGCCTGAAGAGCATTCTGCCCCCCCCCCCCATAGTCATGACTGTCAGGAACCTTGGTAAAATGCATACAATTTTTATGAAACATCATTTCTTCTAGGTTGCTCTCCTTGATCCACAATGGCTGTTTGTTCATGCCATCTGTGAGCCCACAATCTCTGCGACTAGGGAGCTTGTGTATCTTTCTTCTGATATTGGTGTACTTAAGAAAATAATTTTAAAATAGACTCAGGAAGAAGCCTGGCTACAATGTTATTAGAGTTTGGAAGCAAATCAGGGACAAAGCAGGTGGAAATCTCGGTGACTGCAAGGAAGATGCAAAGAAGGAAGAGAGAAAGTCGAACATTTTACAGTGAGAGTCCAAGAAAGCAGGTCTGCTTAGCAATGGGTGTCAGCAAGTAGTTGCGTGGAGGACAGGATGAGAAGAGAATCAGAGAATGTGAGAAAGCCCAGAGTGTCAGAAAAAGCAAGCTTGGGCTTCAGGCCAGTGTCCAAAAGAAAAAGCAATAAAAAAAGAAGAAAGAGGAAATGTGTTTTGTTTTGTTTTGTTTTGAGTTTAGAGAGAACTCAGAAAAGTAGGCAGGTTTAGCAGTATAGCAACGCTATTCCCAGGGGAGGTCTCTGGGAAGGATAAGGGGAGATCTGTTCCTCTCCTTTAACATGTCCTCTGGGGAATCATCTTCTAATTGTGTGCTTTCCCGACCAGGTGATTTGTAGCTCATACACACACACACACACACACACACACAGAGAGAGAGAGAGAGAGAGAGAGAGAGAGAGAGAGAGAGAGAGAGAGAGAGAGAGAGAGAGTATCATGTCTTAATTTTGGGAGTAGAGCAGAATGCCATGCCTCCATCCGAGTATGAGGTATTTAGTCTTGATCGGAAGACCTAAAGAGGGCCAGTTGTCCTGTCCATCACCAGTGGCCTCCAAAGGCTACTAAACTTTTTCGAGTTACCTAAACATTGCCCCAAATAATTTAAACTCACGGCTGGAGATATGGCTCAGAGATTAAAAGTACTTCGTGCTTCTGCTGGTGTTTGGCTACCACTGGCATATCAGGGGACCCACAAGTGCTTATTGCTCTAGTTCCAGAATATTCCGTGCCCTCTTCTGCCCTCCATGGCCACTTGCACTTATATTCACGAACCTCCTTCTCCTGCCCACTCTACAAATACAAATAAAAAAACCCCTACAAATCTTGAAAATGAGTTAAGAACTTAAAATTACTTAAGAGATGGGCAGGATTTGGGGAAAAGATACAACTGATTTCTAGCATGAAAATCCAGAGATCTGAATTCCAAAACGTTTCTCCAGAGGGATCTGCCTGGACAGACGTTTCAGTCACACCCTCACACAAAGATGCTAGGCAGGAGTGCTCATTTAGATGTGAGGGATTACAGGAAATCAGAGCTCATTCTGGCCACAACAGAATCAAGGACATTTCTGGCTTGTGACCAAGGACAAGAATGAGAACTGTTCCCTTCCAGGCTCCCTTTTCCAAAAACTAACTTAACCAGTTTCTATCTCTGACTCCAGTTCTTATCAATATTATTAAGCACCCATAGGAGTACCTAGCAAACACAGGTCATAAAAGTTATTAGTAGCCATCTCTTTCTCAGCAGATCATGGGTGTCATGAAAGGAAAAACTTCATTAATTAACTGTGTGCACATTCAATTCTATTAGGCATGGTGTACCAAAAATATTCATTGAAATAATTTCATCAATTCTTCTTCCTCCCTCACAATCTGTATCCGAGCACCACTAAACTTCCAGTGCATGCCACTTACCCAATTCTTTGCTGTCCCTCTATCTTTTCATGTTGAGTTTATGATTATGTTGCTTCTATATGCTATATTTGATGATATTGTTATAGAGAGTAGCTTTGGAAGCCATTGACAATGAACTCATCTGTCATCATCCTATTTGGGCCATCCCTCCCGTTTCTCTGGTAAACATGAAAGGGAAAGCCTCAAATTGCCCCATTTAAGGTTTAAATTACCATATGAAAAACTGGCAGTTTGTGGGCTTTGATTGGATACATGATATCCTAATCCTCTCCAAAAATTACATTACATACTATGTTTCCTTCAAGCACTGACCCAGCTAGGCCTGTCAATCATCTGGCCTGGAGACCACACCATTGGAAAGCAGTAAGGAGGTAGGAGGCATCATTTGTGCTTAAATGAGATAATGTGCTTACTCTTCCTGCAAGAGCCTCCTTGATGGATGTTGGTGGAGCTTCCCCACTGAAACACTGGCTGAGCCTGCCTGCTGTTCTGAGTTCAAACTCAGAAAAGCATAGTTTTTCCTTTAACTTTTTTTCTTTCTCTTTTGCTTCAGACACTGTCCTGAAGAATGTACTTGCTATATCAAATACCCTGGGATTTCTCTCTTTTTTAAATTTTACTATTTATTTATTTATTTGGCATATACATTTACATTATTACACGTAAGTAGAAAAATTACACACAGCAAGAAGAACCATGAAACAATCAGGGATCATATGAATGTTACATTCAAGGTGTTTTGGCTAATTGCGTTTTGCAACCTTGTAGAAAACATCTTCCCTATCTTGGAAAGTCTAAAATTCTAAATGAGAATCAATATCTATCCTCTCTCATCTCTGCCGACTCAAAACCTCTATCTATACCTAAAAACATCTTAACCCCTAAACAGCTTAGGTTAATTGTAATACTAAACTATCAGGACTTCAACCCCATCAGACACTTGAGAAGGAATGAAAGTTAGTTACTTGAGTGAAGCGGAAGTGCAGGTTAGCAGCAACCAATCACTGGACAAAATGTCCTCGTTTCTGCCACATACAGAATTCTGCCTAAAAACAGGAAAAGTCAAATGGGCAAAACTCTGCCAAGACAAGGTAAGCAAGTCCTCAATAGTTCCTGTTTCACAAATATGTATGTCAGATGTATTGTACCAGAAGGCTGAAGATGAATTTCCAGTGTTGTAGAAAGTTTTGGGTGACTGTTCAGGCAGTAAACTATCTCTTTTTTTTTTTTTTTTTTCTATCTCATTCTGGATTACTCATTTTCCTTGAAGCTTCTTTCATCATGTCCTCGATGCAGCTGTTTGCCAACTTCGATTGATAAACAGGCCTGCTTTCTTGGAATCCAAGTTGAAAGGAATGACTTTCTTTCTTTTGTCCATCTTTCTCCTGGCAGCATCTTTCTAATACTTGCAGCTTGCTTTCCCTGTTGTTTTCCTCTTTGATTCTAATAAAATTGTCTTTGAGCTTCTTTCTGAGGTAATTTTATATTATTTTATTAATAAGACTGAGAGCCCGGGTTGCCCATAACAATGTGTAATGCTGTTCCACACTATGATATACTACACCACAGCACAATATGACACACTAGGATATGATATTTGTATGACATGATGTGATATCTATTTATAGAGTTCCCTCCAGATCCTTCTCCTTGTTTCAGCAAACTGACTCTCCACCCCTTACTCCTTCCTCTGAATGGTCTTCTTGACCATGAACCATAGAACTAGCACAGCTCAATATCCTTTGCCACCACCTCAGTCTGACCACCTTTCAGAACACCAGCTCAGGGCAGAGGCCATGTTAGCTCTGTTTTGCAGTATACATTGTACCTAAGGAACTACTATAAACCTATGCCTAAGAAACTCTTGAAATAGAAGCTGGGGTTCCATCACTATTCTGAAATAAGCAGATGAGTGGTATTGCCGTAAACTTGGATAGCCCTTGTACTCTATCAAAACCATCAATGTATTTCCAGTATATATTATTTCGCTATACATGGAAAGATAATACAGCATGAAAGAACTCTAGGAAACAACCATGTCACAATTATAAATGCTTTCCTGCCACCAAACCAAATATCCCAATTGAGAAATGGGGCTCAGAACTAAACAGAGGATTCTCAACAGAAGAATATCGAATGGCTGAGAAACACTTAAAGAAATGCTCAACATCCTTAGTCATCAGGGAAATGCAAATCAAAACAACTCTGATATTCCATCTTACGCCCATCAGAATGGCTAAGATCAAAATTACAAGAGACACCACATGCTAGCGAGGATGTGGAGAGAGAGGAACATTTCTTCATTGCTGGTGGAAATGCAAAGTAGTACAGCCACTTTGGAAATCTGTTTGGCACTATATCAGAAAATTGGGAATAGGGCTTCCTCAAGACCCAGCTATTCCACTCCTTGGAATATACCCAGAAGATGCTCCAGCACACAACAAGAACATTTGCTCAACCATGTTCATAGCAGCCTTATTCATAATAGCCAGAACATGGAAACAGCCTAAGTGTCCCTCAGTAGAAGAATGGATAAAGAAACTGTGGTATATTTACACTATGGAATACTACTCAGCTATTAAAAACAAGGAACTTCCAAAATCTGTGGACAAATGGATTGAACTAGAAATGATCATAATGAGTGAGTTAACCCAGAAGCAGAAAGAATCAAATGGTATATACTCACTTCTATCTGGACACTAGCCCAAGGGGCATATTCCATGAATGTCTTCACTTATCAGGAAAGTAAGACAGAGGGGAGGACATCTCTAGGTGAGAGAAGCATGAGAGAACGGGAAAATAGAAGGATCCAGAGGGTCCTAGAAACCTACAAGAAGAACATTATGAGGGGAAGATCTGGGCCCAGGGGTTCTGCTCAACCTATGGCACCAGCCAAGGACAATACATGCAGTAAACTTTGAATCCCTACCCAGATCTAGCCAATGGACAGGACATTCTTCACAGTTGAGTGGAGAATGGGGTCTGACTTTCACACAAACTCTGGTGCCCCATATTTGACCACGTCCCCAAGATGGGGAGGTCTGGTGGCACTCAGAGAAAGGATAGCAGGCTACCAAAAAGAGACTTGATACCCTATGAGCATATACAGGGGGAAGAAGTCCCCCTCAGTCACAGTCATAGGGGAGGGGAGTAAGAGGAAAATGGGAGGGAGGGAGGAATGGGATGAGACAAGAGATGGGATAAAAATTGAGATGTAATATGAATAAATTAATAAAATATATTTAAAACAAAATAAATACTTTCCTGGAGGGTTCTGGCAGATACCAGTGTGAGGATGAGGAGCTTGATGACTCGGTTAGAGTAAAGCCTTGTGACAGTTTTGGGTGGGGTGGCTTTTCTAACAATCCCTTTAATACTGACTATAGTCCACGGTATCACACTCAGCTACTCAAGGGTGTTCTCAGCTTCATACCCACTCAACAGATCCTCCAGGCTTTAGTCTTTGAATTTCAACCAAATACACTCTTTCTTTTTGTCTGGGTCTTCTTTACCAATAGTCTACACTGTTGCAGTATACTCTCGCTGTTTCCAAAGCTCTAATCCTGTGCTCCTCAATGTCATCTTCCCATCACTACAAGTCTAAGTCACCTTGAGTTTTAAGTCAATTGTCTCAGAATGGCAAACATAGCTCTGAAAACTTTGGTCCTATCTACCCCGTCAATTCGTTCTCCTAAGATTTAATATCTAAATGACATAGAATCTAATCTTCTCTTAAATTATGAGACTTCATAATAAATTTCCTTAGAGCAAGTGATATTTCATCAAGGTTCTTTAAAAATAGACTTTGTTATGTATTTGAAATCAGTTCCAGCATGTCACACATATATGCAATGTTTTAACTGAGGCCCCAACCCTTAAAAAGTTATTATGTTCATCTCAAAGTCATTTCCCACATGTAAGGAGGCAGGAGTCGGACCACAAAGCCATTACCATGGCATGATATGTGTGTTTCTCTTGCATATTTAGTGTCTATGACCAAAACAAATACTATTTCTTGACCTCCAGTTAATTATATTAGTAGGCTGAGTCTTTAAAAACATGCCTGAAACTTAAGACTTCTCCATTATTAACCACTATTTATTGCCCTTGAATAATACTGGAAGCTATAAAAAAGGATAGTTTCTACCTCAAGGATTTTCTATGTAACGTAGGCCAAAAACTCCATGAAAATGCTTTGGGTAGGGATCCAATTTTAGCTGCATTTGTAGTTCACAAAGGCAATTACAAGAAGCCAATAATGCCAAAGTTATGATACTTGAAATTCCAAATTTCAACCAGTCAATATTTATAGAGCACCCACTGAGTGAGAAATGCTGCAGTTGCACCATGCATAAAAACAAAGTAAGCATTTTATTACAAGGAATGAACAATTCCGTTGGGACACCACTGTGTAAAATCCTCGGTACACTGCTAGTCACTTGAACATAAAATTGAATGGCATGTGAATAAGAGAACTCACTTGAGGACTTCTTGTTTCTACAGTACTAATGTCTTAGCCATAATCCTGTCACACAGGGAGTGCTGAGGAAGGTGCATTGCACGGCATTCAGCACCCAGATTATTCATATTTCTACCTTGTCAGTGGAATGCACATTTCCCAGTTTCTATTTGCTTCAGCACTATTAATGTCTTTCTTGAAAAACAGTGGAACCCAATTCTCAGAGAAGACAGAGGGGATAGGGGCAAATAATGGAACTCAGTAGGTGAGGGCACTTCAAAAATAAAAGGCAGAGCTTAGTGATCTATTGTGTCATCCCTCAACTATAGGTCCATAAGCATCTACAGTACAGTCCAACAAAAAACTCAGGACAAACAGCGAACTGTGGTGCCTAGTAGCATACCAAATCACATGTCAGCCCCCAGGGTTCTTTAACATAACAGCCCACTACACAGTCCAGGGTGCCATCTTGCATCTTCTTAATCAGTTCCTTTCTCTAAAATTCAGCTCCTAGGCTTCCTTTCCCCAGGCTTCTCATCCCTATATAAGCCTGCTGTTTTGGTTCTGTGCTCTATTGGCCCTCTCTTTCACGTCTTCCCCTCTTGGTGCTGCTCACTTGCTCTCCCCATCCTCTCTCTCCTCTCAAGGCCCAGTCCAATCTGCTGGCCATATTTAGTCTACTTCTTCCTCTCCTTGCTATGGACTTTGCCTGATGTCTATGGCTATACTCTGCCTCATATCTAGGCAGAAACTTTCCCCTCAACCATACCTTGGAGTGGTCTTGTCCGCACTTTATACATCTACAAGCAGCAAAGATTACTAATGAAGGTGAAAAGACAGATCGAAGATCCCATCTTCCACAACATTGTCATAAGAGTTTCATCAGGATCTGCACACCCAAGGGCTAGAAAGATATCTCTGTGGATAATACACTTGACACTAAGCATGAGCACAAATCTTAGATGCCCATAAACTATTTAAAAGCCTAACTGGCGAGGGAGCCAAATCTAACCTTACTCCTTGGGAGGCAGACAGAGATAAAAGATCCTTGGGTCAAGTCAGTTAGTTAATCTAGCCAGAACCATCCATCTGTGGGCTTAATAAATAAAAATGGACAGAAAAAAAAAAAGATACTCACTATCAACTTTGGGCCTCCATAGGGATGTACACACATATGCGTGATCATCTGTACACATGTGTGTGCCTATATACATGCAAGCATACACACACTACATGTAATGCACATCAACACATATACCCAAAATGTACATCTCAAAAAATCAGCAACAATTCCATTAGTGTCACAAAGAAGTCTTGAACACCCTGGAGAGGAAGCATGACTTAGAAGACCGACCTTAAGCTAGGATGCTAGCCATTTCTTTCCCCCTTGGACTCAACAGTAAAACTGAGATAGCAAAACAGGTTTCAGGGAAGGATGAGGAGGACTTACCTGTCACCTGGGAAATATCTATTTATTTTCTTGTTCATATACTAAAGAATAAAATTAGCAAGTTTTAGATACTAGACCCTGCCCTAGGTTAGTAATAAGACTGATGTAGTCTCTCTCTCTCAAAGAATTTGAAATTTTATTCTAGAACAGATTTAGTCACCAAATAGACCAATTATTAATTTTCAGATGACAAAAAAAAAAAAAAAAAAAACAACCGTTAATAGAACATCTCTGTGTAAGACCTGAAGCAAAGGCATATGGGAAAAGGATGCAATTTAGAAAAAGTTGGTGGGTAGTTGACCCGACCTGCAGGGTTCGACTAAAACTTCAGAAGAAGGTCACATGTTGAGAAATGCAAGACACAAGGAAGGAGCACAAGTCTGATTGATCAAACTCTCAAACTTTATTAGTCAGGCAGCAGCTTTTATAATTCACAAGGTAGGGAAGCATATCGCTATAGCAATGCAGCTGCAGGCTTTTCTCAAAACACAGGGAATTCCAGGCAGGATCATGATGTCCTGCCACACAAGGCATCTTGCTTTGTCTTCATCTAGCTTTAGTCTAACTGCTGACTCACAACAGGGTCACTCCATCCCTATCTGTCCTTAGCTGCTGACTCACAACAGGATCAGCTAGTTTCTGGTGAGAGGCAAGCTCTGGAAAAGACAGAGACTTAAAGGTGCAGACTCTGACAAGATGGCTGAACATTGGCTATATGGCCTATCATCCCCAACAGGTAGTCACTTGCATGGAATACTTTTAGAACTAAAGATGGAAAAACCAGTGAGGGGAGGGGGATTTAGGTGAAGAAACATCGGGCAAGAAATGCTGGAGGTAGCACCAGTGAGATGTGTGACATCGGTTGGGGCAGCCAAACCTAAGCATGCTGAAGAAAAGCCTAGGCAGAGTCCACCATGCTGCATACCTCTCCCTCAGTGTGCAGGACTTGGCCTTCATTCTAGTTAGGAGGCACTATAGGAGTCTGACCAAGAAGCAATATGATCTCCTGGGCCTTTGAAACATGATTTCAATGCTCCTACTTTGTGAAGAGACTAGAGCTGATCCGTGATAGTCTTCATCCTTTCCTTACCATGATGGACCCACAACTTCCTAAATATACTCCAGAAATGTCTATCAGGGAGAGCTGTACTTTTTTTTTTGTTTTTTGTTTTTTTTGTTTTTTGTTTGTTTGTTTGTTTGTTTTTTAGGAGATATCTGTGTATGGAAAAACATGCTGGGAAAATAATGAATGTAAACAACTTCTAACTGAATTCCATGAAGCCAAATATTCAAAGGATACACTGTTCCTTAAAATAGAAAAATCCTGCCGGGTATGATGGTGCACGCCTTTAATCCCAGGACTTGGAAGGCAGAGACAGGTGGATCTCTGTGAGTTTGAGGTCACCGTGGTCTAGAAAAGCGAGTCCAGAGCAGCCAAGGCTACACAGACAAACACTGTCTCCACAGGGGCGGGGGAAGATAGCAAAGTCCTGCTGTTGGGACACACGCAGCAGTAGTCAAGCATGCATGTCTTTAAACATTTCACCTTTTGCCTACACAAGTGCTAGGAAATTTTTTTTAACAATGATCAGAATCACAGTAAACCCCATGGGAAACAAACTGTTGGAAGCAGATTGTTCTGGACACAGCACGTGCACCCTGGTGTTCTGACAATGGCCGCCACTTCTTGGCAAATAATCCAGACATGTCCTTGCTACAGCTGTGCTTGCCTCTCATTGCCACCAGGACAGGCATCGTTTTATTACTGGAAAACTCCAGGGAGGAATAAATTCAAATGATTTATTCTGCGCCATGGTGACTGCAGTTAGCAACAATGTGTGGTGTACTTGAAAACTGCTTAGAGTCAAACTTAAATGTTTCATGCACACACACACACACACAAAAAAAAAAAAAAAAAAAAAGAAAGAAAGAAAGAAAGAAAAACAAAACAAAACAAAAAAACCCAAACCAAACCAAACCAAACCAAAACAAAAAACAACCAAGCAAATAAAATTAAATGAACTAAGATAAAAACCTGGTACACAAGGTCATAACATGTTGCTTGGTGGCAGCAGCCATTCCCCGTATTGTACATATGTGAGAACAACATGTTGCACACATGATGGCATATTGTAAGAATATTTTACAAAGGGATATTGGTTCTTATTTTGTAATTTGAAAGCATTATGTAGCTATGAAAACAGTTTTACCAGTGAGTTCTGTTCTGTGTACTTCATTCTTCAGTAAAGTCAATCACCTGGCTGTTTATAGACATTGTCCAAAGTCCTTATTATATGAACAAATTATTATGAACAAATGCAGTTAATTGGTATTCTTGTGCTTACATTAAGAGTTGCACTTAGAATAAATCATAATATTTTTTCTCAAAGATGTATTTTATTTTTGCAGGGAAATATGCTTGATATAATAAAAAGAAAACGAAAAACATTAAGCTACAAAAGATAGAAAACCTCAGGAACGTATATCTAACCAACACCACATTGCATCAACCAATCGCTGCGCTTTTGCAAACTGTGGCTGCGACAGAATCGCGAAGATGGGTTTCCTCTTCAAGCTGCAGTACCTTTTCCGACCGTGGATCATCCTTCCTTCCGTGGCAGGTATTTACAGTTCCTCCAGCGTATTTGGGAAGACTATCTCAATGTAACCTGCAGCTTTCCTGACAACTCCCCGTTTGTGCTCTCTCTTCTGCTAAGAACGGTAGCCCTTTTTCTGCTGTTTATGAACCTCTCTGGACAGGTTTCCTTATGAGATAATTTCTACCTTTTTTTTTCCTGAAAAAAAAAAAGTTAAATTTTCTTTTCTTTTTTAAAAAAATTTTTTTTATTAATTTATTCTTGTTACATCTCAATGGTTATCCCATCCCTTGTATCCTCCCATTCTTCCCTCCCTCCCATTTTCCCCTTATTCCCCTCCCCTATGATTGTTCCTGAGGGGGATTACCTCCCCCTGTAATTTCTACCTTTTACGAGTATTATCAGGGTAAGGTAAGAGAAAACGTCTGTGATATTTATTTCTCATGAATTGTTATAGTGAGTGGGGGCTCCTATTACAAAAGTTGCCAAAGTGACAACTAGCTTTGCGGCATCATATTCTGTTTAAAGGAAGGTACACAGTGAACTAGTGGACATCTTGGATCCATAATCTACTTATCTAAAGAAGAAGCAGAAAACCACCTGGAAGGAGCTTAGGAGGAAAGTAAGGGAAAAAAAAAAGCTATAGAACCCTGTACTCTTTTAAATCAAAATATATATAATTCTGCTACAGAGTTGTTCAGCTGCCAAAACTTCATGCCTTAAGCACTTAAATGTTGGCTAATTTTAAAGATGCGAGTAGGCACTTATGAAGGGGAACATCTTCTCGGGAGGATTTCTCTATCTCTCTCAATCTTGGGTTCCTCTGTGGGCGGGTTAAGTGAATCTCTAGGAAACACAGGAAGTGTATTTTCTGTATCAACGGTTGGCATCTACGTAATTTTGAAATGTTATCAGTAGAATCATTACAGGTTCTGAACCCTCACCTTACTCAGCATCCACAAGCTCCTTCATATCCTAGGATTCAATTAACAAAGAGAAAAATAACACCTAACTTTATTTTAATTGATTCAACTCTGTGATGTCTGGGGATAATAATGATTCACAAGAAGATCTCTGGAGGGGGAGACCTGGTGGCACTCAGAGGAAGGACAGCAAGTAGCCAAGAAGAGACTTGATACCCTATGAGAATATATAGGGGGACGTAATCCCCCTCAGGAACAGTCATAGGGGAGGGGAATAATGGGAAAATGGGGGGGGGGAGGAATGGGAGGATACAAGGGATGGGATAAACATTGAGATGTAACAAGAATAAATTAATAAAAAAAAAAAAAAAAAAAAAGAAGATCTGACAAGTTTGTTTTCAGATCTGAGGGAAACTGGGAAACTTCTGGCCGTGCACCAAATAGCCAAACTTTGACAACATCCTGTAGTAAACGCCTGGAGAAAATCGTTAGGTATGCAACTACTTATTTAGGACAATATTTAAAAGGTTTCCATTGTATAAAATGGCCTTTTTTGACTTTTTTTTTTTTTACTTAATTTTGAGTGCCTGTCTATGTCTAGAGTTCTTCACAATGGGATCCTAATTAGAATCAGACCCAACACAAGCGTCTCTGCAACTCTCCTCCCTTAACCACTGACCTGCAACATCGTTACGGCTCCTCCTGAATCCTATTATGAATACTTGCTTCGAGAGAAAATGAAATAAAAATCAGGAAAACATTCATATCAAGTGCATTTGAATTGAATTGCAAATGGATTTTTTTCTTCCTGTGGAGTCATTCAAAGTGTACTTGCAGTCACCTACACGTGAGGGGTGAAAAGCCAGTTAGTGTCATGTTTCTCATCATCAACTCTCAAGACACAGTCTCCATTTTAGTGACTAATTCTTCACTTTCTAGGTGGATGACCTTGGGCTTATTAATGTGCCTTTTTAAAATTCCAGGCTCTTAGTCTTTAAAATTGAGCTAACAATAGTATTTCATCTATTTTAGAGTTCTACCAGGGGCAAATTAAGTAAGTCATATAAAGTATTCAAGTCAAACGGTGTTTTATAAGCTCTGGATACAATTATATGGTTTTGTAGATTTTAAGTTGGGCAGAGAACTGTTGATTTTATTTGTGCATATATTGGCCCACATGTGCAACACAGTTAACAATTGTAATTCGTGGGTTTGATTAGAATTTAAAAATTAATTACCTTTAGCAAATAACAGTTAATTTCAATATGTAAAACATATGAATATATAGTATGAACCAGTCAAGATTGATGAGCCAAAACCATTTCTGTTTGTAAACATTAACTTAGACTGAAAACTTCATTTTGAAATCATACAACTTTCTCCTTTGCTTCAGAATCTTAATTAGGAAAATAAAACCCATAAGCTATAAAAACAATTATGTTATTTAGGTAAAAAAAGATGAGGCCAGCTTATACTATACAATAATAGACACCCTGTCTAAAAAAAAAAAAACTGGTCTTTGTTAAGCCTAATTTAACCTTCCAGAATTTATGAACCGAGTACCATATCTTCAGAAATATACATACTCAAAAACACAGCTTAATATATCAATGGATACAAAGAAAAACCACATTTCCACTCTGTGGACTCTGGTTTTAGGGAGAACAAATGGCCTACCATGATTTGCTTCTTGTTTCCTTCCAAACTATGAAGCCAGTGGGGAAAGTACAATGATTTATCTTCATGGAATGTGGAATAGAGGCAGAAGCAACCCCAAATGTATGGAGTCACAATAGGACAAGGATGTGTGGTTTCCAACTGACATCTCTCAGAGTCCTTAGGAATGGATACAAACAATAAATACTGCATGCAATTATCTCACATCATTCCAGGAGTTTGAAAGAGAAGCCTAGGAGACAGGATGCTTCTGAGTGTTGTTCCTGGGGCAGTCAACAGGGTCCCACAAGGCTAGTAACAGGTACTACATGGCTGAAAATTTGCAGCCATTCAAAAAGCACTTTTAACTTTCTCTACTTTTTGGCACCTCACAGAAATATATTTAGGAGCAGATTACTAGAGGAAAAAATCCCATTTAATCACTACAATAAACAGAAAGAGAATCACTAGCAGCCAGTGAGTAACTCTCTTTTCTCCGAAGATTTGGCAAAAGTCTGTTTAGATTTTGCCCTTAATTTGAACACACAACATGACCATATATTAAAGCAGTGTCATAGGAAAGGATAGTCTTAGATTCTCAGGATCTCAAAGAGACAGCTCTTTGCAAAGCTCTCTGCCAGGCCAAGTCTCAAAGTATGTGAGTATCAAGAAGGAAAAAGAAGGCAAGAATTCTTCCTCAGCTTCACACAACAAAAGAGATACTCTGAAAAACTGCAGAATAACAGACATGGACTTTATAGCCTAATAGTCCTAAGTGGTTGTGACAGAGGACCAGGGCTTTACAATGCAGAGGAAAGAAGCATCATAGCATCTTCATATTTTAAACTTGTCAAGAAGGAGAAGTATTGAAAAATGTGAAAGGAAGAAATAAAGGAGAGAAAGGGAAAAAAGGATGGTGAGAAGGAGGTAGAGATAGATGGAAAGAAGAGAGGGAAGAGAGATTTTAAAACTAAAGGAAGAAAAGAGTTAGGTGCTATCTGTGTTTTTGTCTTTTTGTTTCTCTGTCTTTGTCTCTGTTTCTCTCTGTCTCTGTCCAGCTCTCTCTCTCTCTCTCTATATATATATATTTTTTTTTCTCTAGGTGGTGGTGGTGGTGGTGGTGGTGTGTGGTGTGTGTGGTGGTGGTGTGTGTGTGTGTGTGTGTGTGTGTGTGTATGTGTGTGTGCCAGGGTTACAGCTGATAAGACCTCCCTGTAGAGTTCTGAGAGGCATTAACCAAATGTCAATGTTTTACCAGTGATTGATCATGCTAAAGAATTCATGTTTAACCAATTTTCAACTCACACAAAGTCGAGGAGGCTATTTAATCTATTGACCATGGAAGGAAGATTTCCTTCCATGAGTCCCACACACAGAGAAAAACAAAGGTGTAAGACAAAGTAACAGTATGCTTTAAATTATATCTTAATATATAAATTTCAGGTTTACGGAAAAAGAAATAATTTTAGAAAAAAGATTACATGGATAAGAAAGCCATGCCGTATAACTTACAGTATTTCTCTCAATTCTTCCTAGATTCATGAACTATGCTCAGATATAGCTGAACTTCAGCGTTTCTTACCTACTTTCATCACACGTTTCTGTAATTAGTAGTAGAAGTTCAAGTTTTACATATGTTTTCTAAAACCTATATAGGCACTAGGATTATACACAGGATATAGTTTCTACCTAACATCTTTTGGACATCTATCATCTCTCTATATCTATCTATTATCATTATCTATTATCTATCTATCTATCTATCTATCATCTATCTACCATCTATCAATCAATTATTTATCTATTATTTCTATCTCTATATACATCATATATCTATCATATATCAATCCATCATCTGTCTATATGTATCTATCATCTATTATTTATCTATTATGTATCATCTATCTATCTATTATCGTAATCTATTCTATCTCTGTCCACACTGATTGAAATTCAGTTGTCCATTAATTCTGAAATAAACACATGTAGTTGTGCTAGCTGTTTTAATGTGAAGTCATTTTTGAAATTGTAAAATTTATTCATAAGCCTTTTATTTTTCAACAATATTTTATTGATATTTTTTGAGAATTTCACATCATGCACCCAGATCGTACTTATTTCCCTGTCCATCCATGTCCACATCCCCAACCCCCATAGTAACCTCCTCTTCCCAAAAAATTAAAATTAAAATAAAACAAGACCAATGTGTGCTATCTATATACTCACTGAAACATGGTCAGACTCTCAGTGGCTAGCCCTTTAAATAGAATTGAGTCCTTGCACTCCTGCACCCCACCCCCTGCAATTTACCTCCTGACAGAAGCCACCAATTATGGAGAGCTAATTTCAGCATCTTTATCACACTTTTTAAGAATTCTCTTTTAAAATGGTTTCCTGTTTAAGCTGCTTCTTTTGAGGGGCGTTGGAGAGTAGGTTGAGGTTAGAGGTTGTCACAGAAGCCTTCCCTGTTGCTCTTTCTTAACTAACCATCTGCAATCATCAATGTCACTGGAAAAGGAGCTTTCTTGCCCTTTACAATCAGCAGAAGCATGGATCATGGGCTTCCACATGGTTTTTGGTGACAGCACAGACCATGAACATGGTCCCAGGCTCCAGTAGGACCACAGACCCAGACAAGGCCACTGACAGCAGCATGGCACACTGACATCAACATGGCTTCATATGGCAGTCCAGATGCCAGACATCCAAATGGCCTTCAGGGTTAGCATGGACCAATGACATCTCCAATTGTGGCTTCAGTAGGACCTCGGGCCCAGGCATGACCCAGAAGGCAGCATCACTAGAACATCGCCATGACCTGAGGTGGCAACACAGATCACACACATCAGCTTTCTCCTGAGGACACTGTGGCATTCGGTTCTGCTTCTCTTCACAATGAACATATCACTCTTTCTTTCCATCAGTCTCCTGTGCCCAACACATATTTGTTCACTATAGTTGTGCCTGCCACCCACACCCAGGTGGGTGGCCTGGTTGGCTTCCATTGCCTGCACAACAATGCATGGCAGTCTGGCTCTATAAATTTTTCTTGACTACTATAAATATCTCTATAAATGTCCAAATTCAAATTATGAACAAATAACAAAATGCAATTATTGTTTTTTTCGACACCTCACTGTATCTAAAATGAGTACACCGAAAACACACCTTTGGGTATGTCTGACAATATTTCTATAGAGGTTTACCTGAAGTAGGAAGATTCGTCCTATTAGGTTGATGTAATCCCATGGGATGGAGTTCTAGATGAGAGGAACAGAGAGAGAGAGAGAGACAGAGAGAGAGAGAGAGACAGAGAGAGAGAGAGAGAGAGAGACAGACAGAGAGAGACAGACAGAGAGAGACAGAGACACAGAGAGAGACAGACAGAGAGAGAGAGAGAGAGAGAGAGAGAGAGAGAGAGAGAGAGAGAGAGAGAGAGAGAGAGAGAGAGAGAGAGAGAGAATATGAATCTGAGCACTAGCAACTAAGAGCTGACATATTTGTAGCTGCACTTTTGCCACTATAGTAGATCACATCTATAAACCATGGCCCAGAATATAGCCTTCCCTCATCAAGTTGTTTCTTGGTGGACATTTGGTCACAACAAGATGCAAGAACACAAATAGATATGAAAGTATCACAATAATTTAGAACTAATATTAGAATTGTAAATGTGAAAAATCCTGAAAATGAAGACTCTGTGCACCATTTACTCATAAATTTATATTAGAATACTGTGGATCAGTTCTGTGCTTCTTCTTTGTTCTAGAGAAAGGAGATCAAAGCCTGTTATCCAAAGAGCTAGTGAGGAAAGTCTTAAAGACAGGTCATGACAACTATTTTTAGATGGCTATCAAATTTGAAGAACTACTACATAGAAAATAAGTTAGGAATGTCCCCCGTAGGATAATTTTATTTGTTGTCATATAGAGTAGGAATTACATGTATTCTATACCTGAGAACTATAGGTTGTTTGCAATCATTTGAGAAAAACCTAGCTGATTATTAGAGATACTAAAAAGTACAGTGATGGCTGGGAGTATAGCTCAATGGCAGTGCATTTGCCTAACTTCAGCAGTCTTACCTTCAATGTTGAACACTAGGAAAATAAAGGAGCATGTGTCTATAATCGCAAATCTTAGGAGGCAAAGGAATAAAGGTCAAGACTAAAAAATGAGAACCTGTCCCAACACTTCCCTTAAAAAGCACTGAATTTTTTTTTTCAAAATTTCATGAGATGATCAATGTGGGAGGTATTCAAGAGAAAGCTAGAAAATTCTTGACAGGTAGGCTCTAGAGCAAACTTAGGAGGTTGATACACCAAGTAGGCTTGGAGTGCTAGGCTAGATGTCCCCAATGAGTGTGGCTCCACTGAGCTGTTGCCCTGTAAGAGAGCCTAGCAATGAATGACAACTAGCTCAAAACCATATCTGAACCATAAAAGAAGCTGCTCTGTTCACATTATCATATGACCAAACTGTAAACTGTACTAAATTATAAGTTCTTTTTAAATTCTAATATTTAAAAAGTATTTCTACTTATATGGATATTTAGTTATCAGACTTTTTGGTATATTTACATTTATTCAATATCTTTACCCTTCAGTCAAAAGTAAAAAAAATATTAAAATGCCAATGATCAATGCCACAAAAAACAAACAGACAAAACAAAAACAAACAAACAAACAAAACAAAAAAACAGACCTAGAGCCTTCCAGAATGGCATGTTGCATTCTAAGTTGTGTTAATTGTTTTGTTAGGGCTAAATTATTGAATCAGTCAGAGGAAATGTCAGTTTGCCCTAGTGTATATAAAATATAAAAATTCTGTGAAGCTTTTGACTCTAAAGTCAAGAAAGCGTCAAAGCATGGAACCTGGCTTAGAGCCAAATGGTTTAAGTCTGAGATTTAAGGAATTCAATGTCTCCAAACATCTGTAATGCAAAATAATGCCCAGAAATGCTGATTACCTCACAGTGTTAGAAAGTTAAAGTAGGAGAAAATCCTAGCTTAGTCATTGTCCTAAATGAACGCTGATAAATGCTAGCTTTCCCCCTAACCCACTGACTCAAATTATTTATTTACTTATTAGTTTTCAAACAACAAAAAAGAACACTTTTAAACAAAATTCAGGTACATGAAGATTAAGAAACATATTTGACATATTCTTTATAGTCTCAAGAAGTGATGCAAAGTAAGCAGTTGGGGTTAATTATCTAAGCAGTATAATCTAATACATTCTCGCTTTATAAATTACTTAAAAATGGTTAACTAAAAATAACAACTTCCCTTGCCCTTTTGTGAGCTGATTTTCTATGCTAAAGGAATGCAATGTGCAGTTTTTGAAAAAAATAAAGTACCAGTTCCTTTTATTCTTTGAGATACCATGTCTCCATTTTCCATCAGAAGCTCCATTTTCTTTTGTTTAGAATATATCTCATCTACTCTTTGACAATTTCATGTATGTATGCAATGGAACTTGAGCTTATGTGCCTCAGTTGTCCCCTCCCACTCCCCAACAATATGTTTCTTCTTCCCATATTCTCCCCATCCTCACCCTGAGGACAAGTAGTTATGCATATTATAATGTTGACTACTCATTTTGTTGACTTGATCCTGTGCAGATAAACACAGGTGCAGTGAGTTCATTAGTGTGATGGCCTTGTCATGTCTACAACATATCCCAGAATTCCTTCCAGATCTGCAGCTCTTAAATTCTTTCCACACTCTCTTCCACAATGTTCTCTTAGCCTTCAGAGGAGTCACACAATGTTACATGTAGGGTTGGCCACTCAGCAGTCACGTATTCTCAGCACTTTAACCAGTTATGAGTCACTGCAGTCAATACTTACCACTGCAGAAAGAAGTTCCACTAGCCAAGAGGGAGAGCAGCGCATATCTATAGGCATAAAGATAATATTTAAAGATAAGCTTGTCAACAATATTAGCAAAACAATAGCAATAGGTTGAACCTATGGACTATGATGTCCTCAGCCACAAGGGCTTTTAACCAGATTTATTCTACTAGGCATGAGTCTGCTTTTGTGAAGCATGGCTTTAGTCTAACAACAAAGTATCTGGTCATCTCTCCAACTCATGTGCCACTATTGAATCAGTGGACACAACTTGCACTTTTTAAATAGGATTTAGGCTTCATTATTGGTTAATTCCATTGACTTTCCTCCCCAGAGACTTGCATAGTACCCCCTAGTACTATGAAAGCTCATAGAATCCTCATTTTTATATCCTCAAATAAAAGAATCCAGATGCTCTGCAAGACAAATTTTTAGACAGGGAAAAACCCAATGGCCATAACATCTGACTGTGTGAACAGCATATGCCAGCTTTTAAGTGAGTATCTGTAGATGTTACTTTTTAAAAAAAATCTACTTCCCATTTCAGTATAAGAGTCAAGAACTACAATTTCAAAAGAATCCATTTGTCTTACATTTTATTTCAAAATTCAAATGCAAACATGTTTCATGTGTGTTTGATTTTGGAGGGAAGAAGACTTTGAAAGATTTCACATAGTTTAAGCTAGAATATGTCTTGTTGTTGCTGTTCTTATAGTTGCTGGAATGGATTAAATTAAAATTCTCATTCTAACTGTAGGCTTCCTATCTAAGACAGTAAGCCTAATTTTAGAACACCAAGCCTGGATATAGTCATAAATAAATCTTGCATGCATTCAATAAGAGCTTCAGAAATCAACTAAAAAGACAAAGCACACAGAAGGAGAGAGGTAAGGGTGGGAGGAAAAGACAAAGAGAAGGGGGAAGAAAGAAGGGAGAAAGAGGAAAGGAGAGAGATTCAGTAGCACCTTTATTAATTAGTCATTCTTGGAAAATGTAGCTCATTTGCTTCGATAGTGTGAAATTTAAACAGAACAATAGTTATTACAGTAGTTATGGAAACCAAGCTGTCTTTGGGGAAATTCTTTGATAAATAAAAAGCAATTTTATCTCCTTGAATACAGAGTGCTAGAAGATTATTTCCACTAGAAGAATGTGTTCACTCCCGAAGTACATGCATGCAGTTTCTTTTCCTCATTGTTCAGAGAGTCACATCTCACATATGGCTGTCCCAGTGATGATACGGCATATGATGTTCTCTTTATCTTCTAAATGATGTAAATATTGCTCACCAAAGAGAGATTAAATATTTTTTGCAATCACCAATACATGAAAGGAAATTTTTTTTTCTTGAAAAAGTTATTCACTTAGTTATTTGATACCAATCTTGAAGATTCCAAAATGTGATTTTTTTCATTGACAAGACTGCATACAAATATCATACCACCTATGCAGGAGGAGGCTTGCGCAGTGTTTTTTGTTCTTGAATATTTTAAAATAAAATCTTACATGGACATGCCTGGATACTTATTGATCTAGATATCCTTTAAGATAATATCAGCCTTCTTCTAGCTAATTAGCTGATGAATAAAGAGCATACAAGGAAAAGAGTTCAGATATAATCGATTACCGGGAAGCAAGAGCTAAAAGCGAAGTTTCCCTTCAGAATTTACTTTGTACCCTTTGTCCTGCCTTGTAGGGTAAACTTCCAACAAACACAAGCTCTAGCTGGCAAGCAAACACCCTCTGTGGAGCTGAAAGATGGTATTTTAAGATGTACTGGCTTTTACATTGAGGTCTTTGATCCACTTGGACTTGAGTTCCAGCTCGAGACCCATTCCATGAGAAGGAGCCCACCCACGACACTGCCTCGAGGGCCAGGAACCAGAGGCTGGACAGCCCAGAGATCTAGCATAGAAGCAAACACTATTGGCCAAAAAAAGTCAGTTACATGATTCCTAATGTTATTCTGCTATCGTTGTAGAAAGGTGTCTAACCAGTTGTCATCAGAAAGGCTTCATCCATTAACTGATGGAAAAGGATGCAGAGATGGTAGCTAAACATGAGGTGGAACTTGGGGAGAAAAGGCATAGAAATGATTCTAGGAGCAAGAGGAGTCAAGGACACCACATGAAAACACACAATAAGCTAACCTGGTCTCATAGGGTCTAATAGAGACTGAGATGACAACAAGGAACTTGTGTGAGTCTGACCTAAACCCTTTGCACATATGTTAACTGTTCTTTAGCTTGGTCTTCTTGTGGGGTTCCTATCAGTGCGAGCGTGGCTGTTTCTAACTCTTTTGCCTGCTTTTGGGACCCTTTTCCTCCTACTGGGTTGCCTTGTCCAGCCTTAATATGAGAAGAGGTGCCCAGTCTTACTGTAACTTGATATGACATGTTTGCTTGATATCTTTTTTTCTGAAGGGAAATGGAGGAGGGGTAGATTGGGAGCAGAGGAAGGGAGGTGGGAGCAGGGACTGAAAAGAGAGGAGGGAAGGGAAACTTAGGTTGGGATGTCATGTATGAGAGAATAAAAAATGGAATGTTTTACTCTTATGTTTCTGTATTTATAAATAATTTGCTAATAAATATTTTAACATACAAAAAAAAAAGAAATACAGGCTTGTTATCATGTACAGTGTTGTCTTAACATCTATTTCGCTTTTTATTACATGTGTTATATATAATCTGTCCAAAACATTGGAAAATGCTTTGTTTTAAAGTCTTTTTTTTTTTTTTTTTTTGCATAAATGCTCAGACACCTCCTTATTTTGGGGTAGTGGCCGGTGACTCCTATGAGAAGCATGCAAATCCTGGTGCCCTTTTTTTGGGCATATTCATCACTCGTGCCATACACACTTCAGTACTGTTGTCTGATAGTCCCTTGTCCCGGCTATGTATGCAGTGACATTTCAGGGAGCTCCAGTGGTGGTCACATCTGTTATGCCAAGCCAGCCCTCAAAACTGACTTTGTCTTTGAACTGCCATCGTAAATATTAGGTTAGGCAATGACTGTACTGCACCTAGTCCATTCTACGGGCTAGTGTAGGCATCAGTGTGGTTTATTATCAGCATCGTTATTGCTGCTATAATTGTTTTCAGTAACTCTTAGTCCTGGAGGAGGACAGTTGCTTAATGGAGTCTTATCACAGTGCACAAGGTTGAGGATGAGGGTTACCCACTAACAAGCCCAGACATTTTCAGTTCTGTTAGAATTATAGTATAAAGAAACAAACTCCTACTTGCTAATTAAGATTAAGGATCACAGTTTTCTCAAAAAAAAAAAAAAAAAAAAAAAAAAAAAGCAGGAATAAATCGGGGCTTTTCTGTCTATCCCAGTCTCAAGTCAGTAAGCCTTATTAAACCACAGTAAATAATGGTTTTTCATTACTTTGATTTATTTAGAGGTAAAGAAGCTTGAGAGATGCACATCCTGAACTTATTATATGTACCAAACTCTTAAACTTTTAGAACTAAAATAAAAATATACTTCATGCTCCAGGAGCAGGAGCCAGTGTTTTGAAGGTTGAAACTATTTAATTTAAACTGTGACACATGGAAGAGATTTTTTTCCTCCACATAAACTGCAAAGATCTGAAAATAAAGATTGATAATAGGAAGGCAGTTTGACCCTAAGATGAACTTCAGAGGTAATCCAAGATACAGAAGGTCAGAGGAATTTCCTTATGACTTAATTCCTCACCCTCTGAAGGCCTGGAGGGACCTACAGAGCTTGTATCGGTCACCTGGCATAGCTGGTTTGGTTACTGAAGACTTTAATTTTATAATCCCATATTGAATATCAAGTATGTAGCCCAATATGAGTGTGGATGCCCATGGAGCCCAGATGAGGATGTCAGATCTCCTGAAGGCAGAGCTAAAGGTGTGTGTGAGCCACCTGGCATAGGTTCTGGGAACCAAACTCAGGTCTTCTGGGAGAAGAGTCCACTCATTTAGCTAGTGTGCCATTCCAGCCTCGAATTTAACCTTCACGAAATCAGCAATCAGATGCAAAAGGGCATGAATGAGTGATAAAGAGGATAATTCTGCCAATATTTAGAAAACACTGTTCTATCTACCTGAGAATCTGGCATTCAGGGAATCCCAATAAATAGGAAGCGCTGTCTTTTATAAAATAATAAAAATTGAAACTGTGAGAGAATAAAGAATGTGTGTTTGATGAGATGGGTCTATTGATAGTATTCTTGTTATTCTATTTTGTACCATTTTCAATGATTTAGTTGTCAACTTTTAACTTTATAGTACATTAAAGTCAGATTAAATAAATACACAAGATCCTATGATCTCCTTCTTCTTCTTTTATGGTTAAATGGCTAAGTGCAATTTTACTACTATTTTTACTTGACTAAACTTTTTCATGACTCTTGCATATAAACGGGAATTATAAGTAACAGTGACTTTCAGGGTCCTTAGCAATAGAATTCATTGTAGAAATAGATTTTCAATGTTCCTATGTGTGCATACCTTGTGCGTTGTGACCATTTCCCTATCCGTGCTCTCCCTCGCCCCAGGGCCATTGCTTGTTTCTTTCTGACCTTCAGACCACCATTTTGTTGTTGATAAAGTTTTCATACACAGATAAAGCTTGGGATACCACTTTTGGTGTTTCCTAGTGACATCCATTTTCAAGAAAATGGAAAGATTTCACTTTTGCTTATGGATAAATAATAATAACACTTTTGTACTATGGGAAAGTCAATTTTAAAGGGCAAATTTATACAACTTCTCTGATTATAGATCTAGAGCATAGGCACTTTAAAAAAAAATTATAGATAAGGGCGTTGGCTGCTGCTCTTCCACAACACATTTGAATTTTAATAAGAAATGCAGGAGTAAAGAATCACAAATTCTGAGTCATTCTCATCAAGAGAAGGTTTGAATTTAGTGTATATCCAAAGCAGTTTAAACAGGAACAGTGAAGAGAGTTAAAACGAGGGAGGGGTGGGGCGGCGGCATTCGGCTCACCACTGTCACCCAAGGGTCCCAATTACAAGCTTCCCGTCCAGAAGCTTATGGATTCCTTGGTTATAAAGACAAGAAAATGGAGAGAATAGGCAATTACATATAAGGTTCCTCCCTTCTTGCTGTTTTAAAATAGGTTCTCATTGTACTGCCCCAGCTCTCCTGGAACTCACCATGTGGTCTGAGACAGTTTCAAACTTGGCACAATCCTTCCACTTCTGTCTCTGGAGTGCATGATTCTATATAACAGTGATTCATAAACAGAATTAGGTGATAGAGAAGGGGTAACCATCAGTGGTGTCCATAGAGCAAATCCAAGCTGGAGAAGACAAGTAGACTAAGTCATAAAGGCAGGTCAAAGAAATCAACACAGTCGAGCAAATATATGGACCGCATGCCTAAAATATACTGGAACAATCCAAACACATCAGTCAAGACTTCATTTTTCCACAAGAATGCAAAGGAGGCAATAGAAAGCCCCCCAGTAGCCCAGGCTATTGCCAAAGATATTCAACCCCCACAAACTGATTGCTGAAAACAATGCCTACTTGACTCGTTGACCACAAAGGAGTTGAGTTGATGCCTACCTAGAGCCTCACCCTTCCTGACTAGGGTTCATTGTACTAGAAAGTAGTTTGCATGCTACCGAAGGAGAAAGGTAAAAACCAACCCAGCTACTAACATGTGACCTGCCTGCAAGTTGTACTAGTAGAGCAATAGTGGCATAAAACTTGTGGGCATAACCAACCAATATCTGATTAGATTTAAGGCCCACTTTGTGAGATGGTGCCCATCACCAACACTGCTCGGAGGCCAACAACTTGATACTTGATTGGCCAAGGACCTAGGGAAACTCCAAAAATTACTAAAGGAACATAGCAACAATATGACTCTTACTGACATTCTGCTATTTGCATAGATTAGTATATTTCTCAGCCATCATAAGAGAAGCTTTCTCCTGAAAAAGACAAGAACAAATGCAGACTCACAATTGGACAAGATGCAGAAAGTGAGATAGACCATGGCCTACTCAGTACTAGTTGCTATGTCTCCATCAAACCTCTCCTTTCAGGACTTATGGAGCAGTGTAGAAAAGAAGGCAGGACAGTTGTAAGGACCAGGAGGGATGAAAGACACCAAGAAATAAAAAACCCTCAAAACACAGAAGGACTAACACATGTGAACTCACAGAGTCTGAAGCAGCTTGCACAGGGCCTGCACAGATCTGAGCCAGATGAGAGGGGGGGTCCCAACCCTGAGAGGGAAAGTGGACCCAAATATCCATCCCTAAACAGAAGCTAGCTCTAATTGATATCCACTCTCACATAAAAAAAAAAAAAAAAAAAAAAAAAAAAAAAAAGCTTTCTTCAGTGAAGTGCCACTGGGCATGCTAATCTCTCTTAAGACCAGACCCATGACCACCAGTAGATAGCCCATAGAAAATGAATTCAACAAGATTTCTGGAGGATCTTTGTCTCATAATGCTTTGTCAGGGTTTTATTTTTATTTACCATTGTGTATATATCATAATTTTGTATTAATGAAAGGTTTCTCTTTATGAGAATGTGTGTGTTTCTGCAACTATATATGTTTCTTAGGCTCTTTCTTTGGATATTTTTCTTTTCTTTGTTTGTCATATTACAGTTTGTTTTATGTTATCTAATTTTATATTTTAAGATGCCTGCTTGTATTCTAATGAGAGAAGGAAAGTATGCAGATTTGAGTGTGTAGGAAAGTTGAGATGATCTTGGGGGAGTAGGGGGAAAGGATACCATAATCAGAATATATTGTATAAAATATATTTTTAATAAAAATAAAGAAAATAATGAATCTCAAAGTACATGAATTTAAACTTCTACCATACATGGTGTTATTTTATGAAACAAGACTGTCACACATCACAAAAACAATTTAGTAAAATTTGAAAACTTAACATAATTTTGCTCACTTGTCCACACTGACCTTGCAATTTTATCAAGTTATTTATAAGAAAGTAGCAGTCATTTTCACAGAATAATCTCCAAGACAAAGAAATAGCCAAAATGAAGAAAATCTCTTAGGAATAATATGTTGATAGCCAACTTGATTATATTGTGACACACCTAGGAAACAAGTAAATCACATTTCTGGGTGTTTCTGTGTGAAGACAGGGTTTTCCAAGGACGATTTAATATAAATCATGATGAGTGAAAATGGGATTGGATGTGAGGCATATCCTGAATTCTGAAATATTTCTACTGCTGCATCTCACTGCCTGGAGAACCAGACAGAACAGAAGAGAGGGCCCTGAAGCATGCTTGCTTGTTAAACCTGGCCTACTTTTGATTTCCTGTTGTTGTTTTTGCTCAGGTATTTTTTAATCACATCATTTTTTGTTTTAATTTTTAAAATATATTATATTAATTTATTCATATTACATCTAAATTGTTATTCCATCTCTTGTATCCTTTCCATTCCTCCCTCCCTCCCATTTCCCCTTACTCCCCTCCCCTATGACTGTGACTGAGGGGGACCTCCTCCCCTGTATATGCTCATAGGGTATCAAATCTCTTTTTGGTAGCCTGCTGTCCTTCCTCTGACTGCCACCAGGTCTCCCCCTCCAGGAGACATGGTCAAATATGGGCATCAGAGTTTATGAGAAAGTCAGTCCCCACTCTCCACTCAACTGTGAAGAATGTCCTGTCCATCGGCTAGATCTAGGTAGGGGTTTGAAGTTTACTGCATATATTGTCGTTGGCTGGTGCCATAGGTTGAGCAGGATCCCTGGGCCCAGATCTGCTCCTCATAATGTTCTTCTTGTAGGTTTCTAGGACCCTCTGGATCCTTCTATTTCCCCATTCTCCCATGCTTCTCTCACCTAGAGTCCCAATAGGCTGTCCTCCCCCTCGGTCCCACTTTCCTGGTAAGTGAAAACTTTCATGGGACATGCCCCTTGGGCTAGTGTCCAGATATAAGTGAGTATATACCATTTAACTCTTTCTGCTTCTGGGTTAACTCACTCATTATGATCCTTTCTAGTTCAATCCATTTGTCCACAAATTTTGGGAATTCCTTGTTTTTAATAGCTGAGTAGTATTCCATAGTGTAAATGTACCACGATTTCTTTATCCATTCTTCTACTGAGGGACACTTAGGCTGTTTCCAGGTTCTGGCTATTACGAACAAGGCTGCTATGAACATGGTTGAGCAAATGTTCTTGTTGTGTGCTGGAGCATCTTCTGGGTATATTCCAAGGAGTGGAATAGCTGGGTCTTAAGGAAGCCTTATTCCCAGTTTTCTGAGATGGTGCCAGATAGATTAAACTGGTTAGAAGAAAAAGTGGGGAAGAGCCTGGAACACATTGGTATAGGAGACAATTCCTGAACAGAACACCAACAGCCCAGGCCTTAATGTCAACCATTAATAAATGGGACCTCATGAGGCTGAGAAGCTTCTGTAAGGCAGGAGACACTGTCAAGCAAACAAAGTGACAGCCTACAGACTGGGAAAATTTTTTCACCAACCCTTCATCTGACAAAGGTCTAATATCAAAAATATATAAAGAACTCAAGAAATTAAACGCAACCAAACCAAATAACCCAAATAAGAAATGGGGCTTGGAACTAAACAGAGAATTCTCATCAGAGGAATATCAAATGGCTGAGAGACACTTAAAGAAATGCTCAATCTCCTTATTCATCAGGGAAATGCAAATCAAAACAACTCTGAGATTCCATCTTACACCCATCAGAATGGCTAAGATCAAAACCTGAAGAGACACCACATGCTGGCGAGGATGTGGAGAGAGAGGAACACTCCTTCCTTGCTGGTGGGAATGCAAACTAGCACAGCCACTTTGGAAATACTTTTAATTTTCTAAACTTTATTCTTCTCTCATACATTTCATTCTGAACACAACCCCCTCCCATTCTTCACAATCCTTTCTTCATTCCCTCCTTCCCCCAGATCACCTCCTCCCCTGTTTTCCCTTATCCATCCTCCAATAAAAGCAGGCCTCCCAGGGATCTCCATGGAACAGGCCTAAGAGGATGCAATAAGCCTGGGCACAAACCCTCCGATCATAATTGGGCATGGCAACTCAGTAGGAAGAAAAGAGTCCCAAGTACAGGGAAAAGAGTCAGAGACACTTCCGCGCCCATTGTTGGGAGTCCCACAAGAACACCAAGATATACAACCATAGTTTATCCTCTCAGAGGATAAGGTTCTCTTCTTTTGCTGTCTCAGTTGCTGTATTTTCTCAGGCATTTTGTCACCAAATTGAAAGCCTGCCTTTGACCAGAACCTTAGTTAATGCTGCGTCCTGAGAGGGATAGGCACCCTGTCACTGGCCACAGCATCTTGTACTTGACAGGACTCAAACTGAAGGTTCCTTTTGTTTTCCTATGCTACAACCAAGCTGGCTGCTGTGAGAGATGCAGCATTCCTCTAAATCTTCTGCCTCAGTTTTTCCCAAGCAGAGAATTTTTAAGGCATTTAAATGAATTCATTAATAATTTCAAACAATGCATTTTGATCATATTTATCACCTTCACCTCAACTTCTCCCTGATCTACCCCTCTTCCTACCCACCAAACTGTGTGTCCTCATTTGGTTCTTAAATCTTATCAAGTCCAGTTTGTTTTGCCCATATATTCTTGGATGAGCGCCATCCACCTCAGTCAGCATAGTCAACTTACCAGGTGCTGCCACATCTCTACCTCAGGTCCAAGCTTAGTCAGTGCAGGCTTATTACAGTATGTGGCAAGAAGGCAAACAGCGAGGGAAACCCAAGTAAACATGGATGTCTCCTAAAGCCTAAAACAAAATTGTCCAAGCAGTTCCCTCCATGCCTTTCCATGTCATAGGAAACAGGAGAAAGGAATGTGAGGCCCCTTCTCTTCATATCATACATCATTGGCACTCTGAAATATGGTACATACCACCCATCATCCTTCTCAATACTACCTGATCTTTTAGCCTGTCAATCAAAGAATAGGGTGCTATGCTTCCATACACATCCAGGGACACCCTGTCATGATGTCATATGAGCACAATTCTGAATTGTGTGTGGTGTACTTCATGTTCGCACAGATTTGGTCCCATGTTATAGACAATATTGGGCAACCTCCGAGACTCCCTACAGCATGCCAGCATCTTGTGGAGTGAACTCCACCCACTGTTGGTAATGGGTGTGGACACATGTGCTCAGCACCCAGGATGTCCCTCCGGAAGGTAATGGAGCAGAAACGGCAACATTACCAGTCCTTCCACATACAACAGAGGTGCTAACGTCTAACAAAAGGAAGAGCAAATCAGGAAGCCAAGAGAGACTGAGATGCTACACAGACAAAAAAAACCAAAGCAGAGAGAAAGTAAGCTTCATTTGCCCAGAAAGGGTAGGCTACGGGGAGGATGTGGGGATGTCTCTACCTGAGCCCCCTAGCACTAGGGGACATGGAGACTGAGCAGCCCACCTTCTAGTCAGGCAGGACCTGTAGTCGTGGTAGGGGAACACCAATCCACCTACAAAACCTTCAACCCCTAAATTTACCCTGCCTACAAGATGTGCAGAATAGAGTGGAGATTGAGGGAATGGCAAACCAATGACTGACCCAGCCTGGGATTCACGCCATGGGAGAGATCTAACCCCTGACAGCATTAGGTATTCTATTATATTTACAGACAAGAGCCTAACTTAACAGTCCTCTCCGAGGCCCCACTCAGCAACTGATTGATCAGATGCTGAAACTCACATGCAAGCATCAGGTGGAGGTTGCTCCAGGAGTCCTGTGGAAGAATGGCGAAAGATGGCAGGATAGGAGGACATGGAGGGGACAAGAACACTTCAAGGGGACCAATGGAGTCAACTAACCTTGACCCATGGAGGCTTACAGAGACAGAAACACCAACCAAAGAGCATGCATGTATTGGACGTAGACCCCTTACACAGATGTAACCAATGGGAAGTTTGATCTTCATGTGGGTCCCCTAGTAAGTCGAGAGGGTGCTGTCTCTATCATGGACTCTGTTTCCTGCTTTTGATCACTCCCCCTGGGACTTTCCCTGCCTTGCCTCGCCTCTGTGGATGAGGATGAGCTCAGTTCTGATGTGCCATGGGTGGTCCTGGTGGTTGGCTACCCATTTGAGGAAAGGGGAGAGGGGAAGGGGTAAGAGAGTGGGCGTTGGGATGGGCGGAGAAGGAGGCCTGGGATACAATTGGGGATCTAAAGGACAGACATTCTCACAGTTGAGTGGAGGAGAGTGGGGGACATGACGTTAAATGAAACTCTGGTGCTCCATATTGACCACCATTCCCTTTATGGGGAGGCCTGTGGCACTCAAAGGAAGGATAGCAGGCTACCAAGAAGATACTTGATACCTATGAGCATATACAGGGGAGGAAGATCCCCCTCAGTCACAGTCATGGGGAGGGGAAGTAAGGGGAAAATGAGAGGATGGAGGAATGAGAGTGCCCCACCAACTCCCCAAGGGGTATATAGCCTTTGTTCTTCCTGAGTAAAGTTGAACTAACTCCTGAAGTGTGTCCCAGAGTGTTGGATCTCCGTTGCACTTACTGCTTGCCAGGCCCTGTGCCTCGTCTTCTGCTCCTCTCGCCTTGGTGGGCTAGTGGCCAACAGTCCCCTAGGGAAGAGGACAAGCACAACACACATACTTTGGCAAAAAGTTTTTCTAATTCATAAATGAATATACAGGTAAAAAACATGCTAGGGCTGAACACATATTTTCATGAACCAATCACAATAGTTGAATCCATCATAATATTTGTAAATAGACATGACAGTTGGTGAGGCACATGGCAAAATTGATCCAATATGGAGAATCACATATTTACTTAGTGTCAGTAAAGTCAGACCATGGTGTGAGGTCTCGGACTTCATTATCTGTCATTGATATGGGACATCTTTTGATCTTTTTGTTTATTTATTTTTAATTTATATATTCACTTTATTTTTAATATATTCTATTAATTTATTCATATTACATCTCAATTGTTATCCCATCCCTTGTATCCTCTCATTCCTCCCTCCTCTCATTTTCCCCTTACTCCCCTCCCCTATGACTGTGACTGAGGGGGATCTCCTCCCCCTGTATATGCTCATAGGGTATCAAGTCTCTTCTTGGTAGCCTGCTATCCTTCCTTTGAGTGCCACCAGGCCTCCCCATCAAGGGAATGTGGTCAAATATGGAGCACCAGAGTTCATGTGAAAGTCAGTCCCCACTCTCCACTCAACTGTGGAGAATGTCCTGTCACTTTATATCCCAATTGTATCCCCTTCCTCTTCTCCTCCCAGTCCCACGCCCACTCTCTTACCCCTATCCCCTCTCCCCTTTTCCTCAGAAATGGGGAGCCACCACCATTACCACCCATGTCACATCAGAACTGAGCTCATCCTCATCCACAGAGGCGAGGCAAGGCGGGAAATTCCCGGTATGTGAGTGCATACTTGCTCCATTTGGTAATAAATAATTTTTAAAAAATAGCCTTCTTTGTCATGCTTGGCTACAACAAACCATTTAATAAGTATTCAGCAAATATTTGTGAATTGTTTCAACAATTATCTGGGGGAAATCGAGAAAAGGCATTTCTCATTACCTTCCTTTAAAAACTGCTGTAAAAGAGAAGATATGATGAGGAAGGATGGCATGGAGTCCAACTGCTTTGACCAAAAATCCATCTCTATCGTTTATAAAACTATGACTTTTCAGTTTAAATGTACATTTTCTCTCTCTCAATCTGCCTTTCCTTTAAAGTGCGAGAAGCAGTCATAGTCACTCCTTGTTTGGATGGGGATTAGGAAACTTGCCTTGTTTAAAGTATTTAGAGGGTAAACACTCAGTAAATATTTACTGGTAGCGCTAATACTGTTTTCTTTGGAGTGTGGTGTCCCCACATATAAGTTACTGTGCATGGCTAACGGCTACTCTGGGGCAGTTTTGTATGCCTGTTGTGGTTCTATCAATGAAAGAGGCCTTGTGTATGATGACAGCCCATGGTAGCAGCTGTGAAGATCCTGGTGCAGACTTTTAGTGGACCTGAAGCTACTTTAGGATAACAGCTGCTAAAGCCTCATCATTGGGGAAGAAGCAAACTATGAAGTGGGGAAAATGTGGACAAACAGCAGGCTTCGAGGGCAACACAAATCCACATGTGGTTAAATCGGAACATGTGTCTATGTGTCTTTAACGATGATGATGGAGGTGACCTGCCAAAAATGCTATTACTCCTCAATATAGTAGGACAAAGACCAACTAAAGGACTATAGGGCCAGTTGTTATCTCAACCAAACAAGTCTGCCCAGATGCCTAATGACATGAAAAATCTATTAAATTCCACAGCTGAAAGATACTGTTGCTCTTGCCTACCACATGCAATCCCATGTCCCAATGGCTAACACAGACCTCGAAAAAGAAAGAGAAGTGAATTCTGGGAAATGCAGTTCTCCTGGTGCTAAATTCCTAACACAATTAAGTATTACACTTCACAATTGTAAAACCATTTAAAAAGCTCCCAGTAAAGACCTGTACAATTAGAAAATGGAAACAAAACTGCTTTGGCAAAGAAATGGCAAAAGTTATGAAGCCTCAGGCCTCTGGCTGCTCCCTTACACATCTCTCAGAGGCTTCCACCTCCTGAGAATGCTGCACAGTCTGGATACCACTGCTAGTTCAACTCTCTTTTTCAGGAAAATGCAAACCAGCATGTAAACTATCAGATATGCCTTATCATACCACAGGGACAGGATGTCAATTAGGCATCTATATAACAGTCAAATGCCATATTTGACCAGATTTCCAGTCAAAATAATCCAAATTATTAAAATTAAATCTAGCACCCATCATTTTTCAATAATGATCCAAATACCAAAATGGCTGTTAGTGTCAACCGTGCCGCAGATAAATATTCTAATAACTGGATTAATGTCTTGATAGAAAACAAAGAAGGCAAACAAATATGCACAAATCTACTGATTATGAACTTTTCTCTGTATTTTATACACAATAATTTATGTTTTTATATGTACAAAATTTTGATATCCATGTCTAAGTATTTCATCAGACTGTTCAAATATAAAATAATAGTTTCTTAATAGCAAAGCATTTAGAGAAAGCACTTCCACAGACACATCCTAATGGTGTGTTGTATGTGAGGACGTGTGTACAGTGTAATTTTCATGTCAGATTCATAGATATAAGTATCTAAAGGGTTGGTAAACATTTCCTATAATGGACCAGAGAGCAAATATTTCCATTTTTGAAGGCGATATGGTCACTGTCTCAACTAACCAATGCTGCCTGGTATTATAGTGGAATAGCTATAGGTGGCAACAAGTAAAGAGACTGACATTATCTTCCAAGAAGAAAAAACTTGATGTAAAGTTAGGATATAAGTTAAGTTTCATGTATTATGAAATACATTTAATGCTTTTTCTAATGTTTAAAATTAAATGCTATTCTTTCTTCTCCATCCCTAGAAATAGATCATGCCTTCATGCAGATCATAGGTCATTCATCATTAATCAATCTCTCATTTCAATAGAAATTACTAGCTACTTAAGAGCCTCAAAGAGGGTTAGCCAAAATACATGCATATTTTATATGAATAAATATAAACATCTAATTTTATCACGGACATCAGGAAATGCAAGATCGTTTTAAAACATATTTAATTGTTTATCATTGAAACAGTGATTACAGACTAAAATTACTGTGGCGATGAACTGCAATGCTTCTTCCTCATATGCAGCTGAAATAGTACAAATGCTTTGTGCATATGCTATTATGTCTAAAAGATTACTTTAATAAAATAAGGAAGGCGTTTTTGTCTTTGGATTTGTCTTTAAATAAATGTAAGCTGCTTGAAAAATTAAGTTTTTCTTGGCCATGGAACTCTATGTCAAAAATAATTAAATTATCTCTTGTCACATCATCACAGCCAGTGTGGTTGAGTATCTTGCTTTTTCTATTGTATGGAAAAAATGAAAGCTGAAGCATTCCGCCAATGTATTTCTTTCCCCAGTGCTCTGAAACCAGTCGACAAAGCTATCAGTTGCCATAGAAGCAAAAGAATAGAAGTTGTAATACACAAAATATGTCAAAACATGGTATGGATTATCACATCAATCTAGCATGTAAGAAAAACCCTCACAGTCCTGCCAGTTGGTTATGGGATTGTCTCCCACCAGGGGCAAGCCTGGTATTCCATCAGGAAATATCACGTTACTGTGTTGATTCCATTATGTTTATCTTCAGCAAGTGTTCTGGGCAATGTTGTCAGAGGCAACAAGCTAAGGAACAGGGGTTTCAAACTTTTAGGGTAAATCAGACTAAAAGTCAAGACATAAACACTCTGAACAGAAATACAATTTAATATTTATTTCTAAGGAGAATTGTTCCATGATGATCATGATAAACTTTTCTCTGTATCTAGCTATATGTTCTACATTTGTCTTTTGCTTTAATTCAATAATATATACAATGCAAATGTTTTTTCAAATAACTCAATTAGTAGTAAAGAAAACAACAGATTGAAAAATAATCATCATAGTTAATTTCCAGATTTAAGTTTGTGTAAGTTTCAAATTTGGGACTTGAACTTACACCTCTTGATCTTTAAGTATTTTCCTACATTCTTCTGTTTCTGTGAATGCAGTAACTATGAACAAACCCTTATTATTATTTTCCTGTATTTTTGTTGGAAATATGCCACTGTTCTGACCAAATAACACATAGAAAATATAACAAAAAGCCTTAGACTATTTTAAGATTAGATTTAAAAATAACTGAGTACTACCCAATATGGTGGTGAGAGCCCTAATCCCATCACTTGGGAGGCAGAGGAAAGAGGATCAGTGGAAATCCACCCTCAAGCTACATGAGACCCAGTCTCACAACAAACACACCAAGCCCCAGTGGGTCAGGACAGTGATGTGAATTTGAAAGATAGAGAATAACTATATATTGACAGAATGGAGCTATTGAACTCATTCCCTGGTCTTTTTTAACTTGTTCATTAAAAGAAACAAACAACAAACAAAAAAACCCCCAAAAGTTATGGATAGAACATAGCGTGCTTAAAATACTATTAAAAATCCTTGTCTTATATTTATATAAGAGAATCTGTATTAAAAAGTATAGTGTGCTATAAAATGTAGTGGGCAATCATAAAAAATAGAACATAACAATATCTGAAGGAAACCAGAAATTATTTGGGATATCACAGGTATATATCATATAGTTAAGCGGACAATCAGTAAATAGGTTCTGCTCTTCGTCATCAAGAATGAATGTGCCTACGATACCTCATTCCAAATGTACAGTCATTACTGAAATATGCCTTTCTTCCAAGTATTATATAATTACCAAGTATTTTTCTCTTAAAAGAAAACTTGGCTGTCTATGTGTTTTCATCTTAAACTTTCAGTTTAAAATTAACACATTCTCCCTGTCAGTGTTTTCATTTGAAAATTAAAAATATTTATTTTGTGAGGACATTGGGGAAATCAAAGAGAAATGATGTGCATAGAAAGCACACTGGGCAAATCACCTATCATTTTACGAGTTCTCTCTCAAAAAAACCACAAATTTCACAGCATCTTTCATCACCCACGACCTCCCCATGGTCAGTAAATGGCACGACTAAAGTGAATAATGGGAAAACCCCACCCTTTTGGTGTATTTCATCATATCAAACTCTCAACACTCTTTTGAAAGTGATTTTTATGTAATTTACTGAAAACTACCACGGGAGACTGTATACCACATGTAGAAGGAATGAGAGCCGTGAAAGTAGAGTGTTATCATTTTATTAGAAATTTTCACAGTTTTAAAAGTATTTGGGACAACACATACTTTTCCTGTTTCATAGATTGACAAAACGATGTCCACGATTTCACTATAAAGTGTTGTGTGTGCACATCGTGTACAGAGCACAAATACACTATAATTTTTATTTCAGTCTTCCCTACATCCTCGATAGTGGTTTTTTCTTTTTTCTTCATCTTAACCAACAACTCACAAAAAATTACCTTTGTTGATAACTCCTTGTCAATACGGGGAAATCAGATGTAATTCAAAGGGAGCACATCTACTGATTATCAAACAGAACTTTGCAGGGATGGTCACGTGGCGCCTGGTGACTAGCTAACACAGGTGAACAGGACAAAAGAACCCGGTAACATTTCTGAAGTCACACCCACAACTTAATTCCTTTCTAAACTTTCTTGTATCAGCCACTCCACCAACTTTAGGCCGGCCCCTACATACAACAAACGCTTTCGTCTCTGTTCCACATGCGGGCAGCTGGCTATCTTTCATCAGCAGCAGAACGAGTTATTTTTTCAAAACAACATAGTTACTGTAATGAGATGGCCACGGGGTTAGGCTTGCACAGAGAACTTTTGTGATGAATAGACTTTACTTTGTTCCTGTCTATTGTACAACCAATATTCATGGCCAAGGCCTCAAGTTAAAATTTTAGACTTCTAAGCAAAAAAATTAGAGAAAGGGTTTCATTTATCTATTTTATTCACATTTTAATTGCACTTGCTGCATTTTAATGGAAAGTATGCAGTCCTTTCAAGTAGTGAAAGGCTCTGTTTTTTTTTTTTTTCCCCTAGTCGCCTTTCAGTATAGAAAGCATAGTTATGAACTGAATGTGGACTTTGAACTTAGAAGGTTTGAAACAGCAATTTTATATCTATATGATAGGGTTAGGAACTTAAAGTGAAAAGCCCAAATTTCTCCATAGGAAAACAATGACAGTTTTACTAATTTTTTAAACTAGGACAAACATATGCCACACATATGTGATGAAATTTCTGTTCAATGAAGAGTTGTTACTTTTGGCACTGTTTCCCAAAATGACTTATTTTCAGCCAGTTGTCATGGAAAAAGAAGTATTTCTGGACTGCCTACTCTGTTGAGAATATTTATAATTGTGGGGAAGAGTTAAATCTATTAAATTTGCTTAAAATTAAAATAAAAGAAAGTCAACCAGCCTATTTCTATGCTAGTACCATGCTGTTTTTATTACTGTTGCTCTATAGTACAGCTTGAGACCAGGAATGGAGATTCCTCCAGAAGATCTTTTATTGTACAGGATTGCTGTAGCTATTCTGAGTTTTTTGTTTTTCTGTATGAATTTGAGAATTAATCTTTCAATGTCTGTGAAGAATTGTGTATGTATTTTGATAGGGACTGCATTGAGTCTGTAGATTGCTTTTGGTAAGAGTCCATTTTCAATATGTAGATTCTCCCAATCCTGTAACAGGGGAGATTTTTCCATCTCTAAAGACCAAGAAATAAACCCACACACTTATGGACACTTGATTTTTGACAAAGAAGCCAAAACCATACAGTGGAAAAAAGATAGCATCTTTTTAAAAATGGTGCTGGACTAGCTGGATGTCTACATGTAGAAAAATGCAAATAGATCCATATTGATCACCCTGCACAAAAGTAAAGTCCAAGTGGATTAAATATCTCAACATAAAACCAGATACACTAAATCTGTTAGAAGAAAAAAACAGGAAAGAGCCTTGAACTTATTGTCGCTGGAGACAAATTCCTGAACAGAACACCAATAGCTCAGGTCCTGTGGTCAACAGTTAATAAATGGGACCTCATGAAACTGAAAAGCTTCTGTAAGGCAAAGGGCACTTTCAACAGGACAAAATGACAACCTGCAGATTGAGAAAGGATCATTACCAGCCCTACATCTTACAATGGACTAATATCCAAAAACTATAAAGAACTCAAGAAATTAAACACCACCAAACCAAATTATCCAATTAAAAATGGGGTGCAGAGCTAAACAGAGCATTCTCAACAGAATAATATTGAATGACTGACAAAAACTTAAATAAATGCTCAACGTCCTTAGTCATCTGGAAAATGCAAATCAAAACAATTCAGAGATTCCATCTTATACCCATTAGAATGACTAAGATCAAAAAGCCAAGTGACAGCACATGCTGTCAGGGATGTGGAGAAAGGGAAACATTCCTCCATTGCTGGTGGGAATGCAAACTTGTATGACGACTTTGGAAATCAATCTGGCTCTTTCTCAGAAAATTGGGAATAGTGCTACCTAAATACCCAGTTATACCACTCCTGGGCATATACCCGAAAGATGCTCCACCATGCAACAAGGACACATACGCAACTATGTTCATAGCAACTTCAATCAAAATAGCCAGAATATGGAAACAACCTAGATATTCATCAACTAAAGAATGGATAAAGAAATTGTAATACATTTACACAATGTAATACTATACAGTGATTAAAAACAAGGTACTCTTGAAATTTGTAAGAAAATAGATGGAACTAGAAACGGTCATCGTGGGTGACGTAGTCCAGAAAGACACACACATGGTATATACTCATATGTGGCTATTAGCCCAACATATAAGTCCTCTGAGAAACTCCACCCAGTGGGGATTCAGGACAGATACTGGGACTTGCATCAGGACCTTGGGCAGAGAGCTGACAGTTGTATAGTGCGAGATGGAAGGACCCAGAGGGGTCAGGAGCTCGACAGGGAGACAGACCACCAAGGCCAGTGGATCTGGACCCAGGGGGCCTGCACAAACCGATGCCAGCGAAGGACAATGCATGCAGAATATCTTTACTCCCTGTTCAGATGTAGCTGATGGACAGCTCATTCTCCATGTGTGTGGGGAGTGGGGAGAGAGGGGACTGCCTCTGACATGAACCCTGGTGACTGTGACTTGATCACTGCCCCTTGGCAGGGCAGCTTTATGGGCACACAAAGGAAGGAATTCAGGGTACCCTGATGAGACCTGATAGACTGTGATCAGACGGTGGGGGAGGAGCCCCCTCCCAGGCAGAGGTCTAGGGGAGCGGATTAGGGTGAAAGAGGGAGTTAGAGTGGAAACTGGAAGATAAGAGTGAGAGGTTAATAATTGGGATGTAATGTGAATAAATTATAATAAATAAATTAATTTAAAAAACAAAATAGTCTATTTACTATATACATTATATCAAAACATCCCACTGTATACATTAAATGCACAAAATTTAAATAAAAAATAAAAGGAAGTCATCCGCAGAGTTAAAATTTACCACATTTACCACAGACAGTGGACTGAAAATGAACAGAGTATAACAGGAGTCTTTGCTTTATAATGAAGAAATGAAAGAACTGGCAATGAGATGTGAGATGAAATGAGATGATCAGTTTGGCAGAAGGAACATGTCAAAAACATCGCAGTACTCTAGGAAGCCAAATTGCTATAGGATTTAAAAATCAGTTTGAGAACAAAACATTTCATGTTAGTAGAATATAAAGTTGTTGGGTTATTTGGGATATGTTAATGGCAGGTCAGCCAAAGGAAAGATGTGATGTCAGGTGACACACCCACTAATGATGTTACTAACTTGGTGGTGGAAATGACAATTGCATACAACCAGGACCTCTTGGTGTCTCTAAAACTGTTGAACGGAGAAATGCTTGTTTAAGAGAATGAACTAAGTCTCAATATGAAAAAAGAAAGCCTGTGACATCTTCCTCACAGCCTTCTTGCCTCACTTCTTTCTCAGCACAAGAGACTCTACTTAAGAAAGGTGAGACAAAAAGTTGTCAAAATTTCAAGCCCAGACAAGATTCCTAGTGGAGGGAAGAGAACACCAGCCCACCCACAAAAACTTTGATCAAAATCTTAACCTGCCTAGAAGATGTGCAGGGATAAAAATAGAGCAGATAGAGCCCAGATTGAAAGAGTGTCCAACAAATATTTAGCCCAACACAAGAAGAGCCAACCCCTGACACTATTAATGATACTCTGCTATGCTTGCAGACAGGAGCCTAGCAGAGTTGTCCTCTGAGAGGCTACACCCAGCAGTATTTTGAAACACATGCTGAGATTAATAGCCAAACATTAGGCAGAGCATAAGCAGTTTAGTGGGAAGGGGGCGAAGGATAAAAGGACCTGGAGGTGACAAGAGTTCCACAAGAAGACCAACAGAATCAACTAGCCAGGGCGCAGAGGGACCTGTGGAGTTTCAAGGACTAACAAAAAGACCATGCATGGATTGGACCTGGGTCCTCTATATAGATGTAGCTGATGAGCAGCTCACGCTTCAGGTGGGTCCAGTAGTATTCAGAGCCAGCGAGGAGAGAGCTATTTCTGACACGACTGGGCTGCTTTTCCAGGACATGGGGCAAGAGGATGCACTGTCCTGATGTGACTTGATGAGCTAGGGTGGGTAGGTAGGAGGGCTCTCATTTTCTGAGGTATAGGGGATGGGGGAAGGAGAATGGGGAGTAGGACAGGGAGAATAGGAGGAAAGGGACTATGATCAGCACGTAAAGTGAATAAATACATAAATAAAGTAATAAATAAATAAACAAACATTTCAACCCCATCAGTGGAGGCTGGTGGCTTCATCTTACTCTACGAGCTCTGAAGATCACCACCCACTCCACAGTTCACTAGGATGACTCAAAGGACTCAATGTAGAATCAGAAGTAGAATTTGTTATGGGGAAAGAATACAAAACAAACCCAGAAAAGTCAAAGGCAAATGAGATGATGTCTAGAGGAAGCTGGGGATATCCTTCGGAAGAATAAGCTTTCAGCAGAGACATTGGCTGCACTAAAGAGGCACCTGTGTCTTGCATGTGGCTGCATGCAATAACCACAGATTACATGCTTTCTCTAAGATTGGAAATTAACATAACTATTCCATTGTTCTCATTTCTATTTTAAAAATTCTACTTGAGTTTCTAGTTCAGGCAATTGGACAAAAACAAAAAATAAAAATACCCAAATTGAAAAGGGAAAAATGCATCTTTATATTCAAAGAACATGAAAAAATTAAAAAGATCCACTGGAAGTACTTTGTATTGAGGTGTTTTCTGCTACTGTAACAAATTCCCAAAGCCTAAGAAATCACAAAGCAAAGAAGTTCATTTTGCCAGCAGTTTTATAGGCAGAATGTCCATTGATTTGTCCACTGGAGAGGATTCATAGTGGATGGCATCAAAATGGTGAGAGAAAGTGAAGGAGGTGTGTTTGACACTACATGGAGTCTCATATGAATGTGTGTGTGTGTGTGTGTGTGTGTGTGTGTGTGTGTGTGACAGATGCAACAGTTGTAACTCATTCTCATAATGTTAATGATAATTAATGAAAGGTCCTGGTACAAGCATGTCAATCCTTCTAAGACTAAACTTCCAGGCATCTGAAGATCTCCTATGGGCAGAAAAAGCCAGTTTTCTGTCTCTTTTCCTGAACTGTGGCATTTCTCTTTTTCTGCCCATAGACAGCTAAGCTCCTCCTCCTCAACCCAGGGAGCTCTGGGATTTGAAGCAGTGAGGTTGACTATATAGATTCCATCTTCCCAAATCTTAAGGCCCCTCAGCCTTGACATTATTTGAACGAATTCTCCTCTCAGAGCTCATCCTGGGTACTCAGCACTAAATGGTTACAAGCACAGATTATAGTTGCAATTCCTAGATTTGAACCCCAACTCTATCATTAATTATCTGTGGGATTGTGGGCAATTTATTAAGCCATCTCTGAAATCATTTAATATGGGGCTAGCAGTAGTACCACCTTCTTATTCTTTTTTTAATGAAATGAATATATACAAATTAGCACATAAAGCACTATATTTTTTCTAATAACCACTATGTGTGTTGGTTAAAAAAAAAAACCAAAACTTTTCAGTAACGTGGTAAATTGATGTACTGCTGACTTAATTCTGACCTAGCTTCTAGATTTCCAAATCAGTGTTACTGAGTTTATTAAAGTGTTGAAGTCATATTGATTTTCTTTGTATGGCACTTGTATGATGGACTCTCATTTGTTGAAAAGAACAAAAATTACTATATTAAAACATCTCTATACTAGAGACTGGCCCAAGGAATATGTGGGGTATTCCATCTCTTCCCAAATAAATTGATGGAAGATGAGGGATGCTCAATCCTCTTTCTTGTAATACGAGTGTCCACCCATGTGATATTGCAATGTGACATTTTCATCTACAAATGTGTTAGAGGCCATGTCCAGCTATCCATGAGTCTCATATTGCAAATAACAATGGGCTGGACATGCCTGTGTGGATAGAGCAGTTGAAAACTGCCATACTTCTCAGGGAAATGCAGGGTGGGGATTCTGAAAAATATCTCTCTGGCACCAAAATTCCAGAAGTCAACTAAGCAAGCACCCGAGAAGAGAGAAAATCCTTTTATTACAGTTAGCTGAAAAGTCTAGGAGATGAAGAGGAGAAGGAGAAGTCTATTCTTGGAGGTCAACTTGACTACATCTGGAGTTAGCTGAAACCCAAAAATGGGGCACACCTGTGAGAAATCTTTGGCTAATTTGAGGCTGAAATGCCCACTTCTCTTCTCAGTCTTTGAGGTGGGAAGCTATAACTTTAAGTTAGATCTTTTGTAGTGGGGAGACCTACCTCTAATCGGAGTCAGGCCTTCTGCTGGGAGCTTATATACGGATATGGAAGAAGGAAGTTTTCTCTTTGCCTGAGAAAGCCTCAGAAACAAGGCCATTCATTTACTGGCATTAGAATCTACTTTTTGGGACTCCAGTGTATACTGAAAACAAGCTGTGATGTCCGGTTTTGTGCATTGAACAACTACTGGATTCTTGGACCTTCCTTTCATAGGCAGCCATTGTTGGATAAGCTGGACAAAACCTGTAAGTCATTCTAATAAATATCCTCCATATGTACATATATGTACACACACACAAACACACACAGACACACACACACACACACACACACACACACACACACACACACACACACACACACATATATATATATATATATATATATATATATAGAGAGAGAGAGAGAGAGAGAGAGAGAGAGAGAGAGAGAGAGAAAGGAAGAGATTCACTCTATTAATTCTGTTACTCTAGAGAAGCCTGATTAAATCAGTCAGTAACTCAAAATATGCTCCCAAAGTGAACAAGATCTATACGAGGAGTAATTTAACTGGTGTCCAAATATAGACTTTTACACGTAACCACAGCTCTAGAAGAAGGAGGCAGTTCGATTATTTAGCAAGCATTTGCACCTATTTGTGCCCTGAGAGGAACACAGCACTATCCATTAAACGAGATGTAGAGCCTTCCAACACACTGTGGCTAACTAGAAAAGAAAACCTTGAGGCTTAGAAGGGATCTGGGAATTTGACATGACTGCCATTGTTTTCAAAAGGAAGTGAAAAGGGATACCAAATATTTCTTGCATGATGTCCCAGTGAGGAAATTCTTATACCTAGCTGGGGAAGGGCACAGGAAATCGATGGTGGGAATGAAGCTCTTCTGACCCGGTGACTTATCTAAGCAGAAAGTCTCCTCCCTTGGTGGTACTTGAGAGGCCTTGTTTGTACTCACTTGATCCCTGCAATTCTCCACCCCACACCCAACCCCCATGTGCCTGAAAACAGTTAAAAGGCAAAGCAGTAAATCAGGAAGTCTCCAAACACAGCAGGGTTCAGTTTACAGTACAGCAGGGTTAGGGTTGAAAACTGAAGTCTAATTCCATTTTCAAAGCTGAACATCTAATGGGGATTATCATTAGTGACAGACAGCGTGGTGTCAAAGGGTCGTGTCAAGTTCCAGACCTTGTCATGCTTCAAATTCCTATGTTTAACCACAGGTTAACCAAATCATTGCTGGTTGCAAACTGCTGCTTCAATCTACCGTGGGTGGCCTAACTTTGCCACTGAGTCAGCCACTGCTGATAAGGAGACAAGTATACTTAGAGTTCATACCCACACGGCCTTGATACTGAGCCCGGTTAAAAGCCACCCAGCACATGAGAAGTGTAGACTAAGGAAGCTGTGACTTTTTAATCTTTATAAAATACATAATATGTAACTATGCGCCTCATAGTATGCTGTCACATAACAACTATCACTTGATATCGTTTGCTTAACCAACATTATTGTGTCATGTTTGCTCCGAGGTGCTCAGAGCTGGAGGGGAGAATCCTGCCATCAAGCTTAGTCACACACAGAACAGGGCTTCAAATTCATCATCATAGCGATTATTTCATTGACGGGACAGACAAAGATCCACAGGCCTCAAAGTGAGCTTGGAGAATCAGGCTGAACTGGAAAAGACCAGCAGAGGCTTGCATATCATGAATATGCAGGCTTCAGAAAATGGTAGGTAAATACCATGAAGACAAAGAGGCATTAGCGAGTTTGGGTGGTCATGCGTCTATTGCATGCATATAATCAGCGATGTGAGTACATGGGGGATGTGTGTCAGGCCCAGTGAAGACGGAATAAATCTGGAGAAGTTTGAAATCCCTTAAGAGCCTTTTGTCATTGGCACGTCTTTTAACTCTGTAGGTGTCTCTTCAAGAACTCAAGGGAGGTACCCGTTTGGTTCTTAAAAAATAAAATTGCTGAGAGTTAACTAAAGAACTTTTGATGAAGTAAGTATGGAATGAGATCCAAAAAAATATATATCTAATAAGATCCCAAGTGACACTCACATTTCTGATGAGAAGATGCTATTTTATAAACCAGTAATTTGGAGACAGACAGGTTTTCTTGTTGTTGTGGTTCTTGTTTTTAACCACTAAGAAGACGAAATAAAGAGAAGGAATGCTCAGTGGTGTTCTTCCTGGCACTGACAGAGACACAGTTGCGGGAACCAGTTGTGATTGTCCAGTGCAATAGGACATTTCTATTGCTGTTATTGGGCCTTCAGTACAGCCAGCAGCCAGCTCTTCACTAGTGGCTGTGTAGGAAGAAAGACCCAGGCACCAATCTCTCTGCTAGCTTCATCTGTCCTCTGAATCAGGAGAGTTGATGTTGGTGGCTACAGATGAACCTTACCTTCCAAATGTAAAGTCAGGTATGTAATCTAGACATGGGATAAACTTCATACCCCATCTTAGGAGCTTTTCAATCCTCCTCCACCCCTGGCACTTTAGGCCTACCACTTTTGAGAGCTTGGTCATCTTATGAGTCCCCACATATAACATGTCGGTTCAGTTTTGATGTCCTCTCCTATACTAGACATGCTGTTTTCTTCCTCTGTCTGGCCACATCCAACCTACCTTTCAAACCCTGGCTCTCCTTCCCCTCCTTTAAACCTTTCCTTAATTTTCCACAGTGTGGTATCCTGCCAGTTTTGACATTCTATAGCCATAATTGACTTAAAAGACACAATTTAGCACTTAAACATGCATTCTTCTGTCCTATTATTTTCTTCAGTAGGTAGCCAGACTGACTCCTGTAAGTCCTTGTGTGTCACTCAGGGATTTATCAAAGTGTTCTGCAAAAAGAGAACATTTAGAGTCTCAGATGCTGACACAACACATAAATCCATAATGCCAATGAAAGAGAGTATACATTTTCGAAACAGCCTCAGATATCAAGCGCCATAATAAGATGGAAAGAGCTAATTTAAAAAATGCACCCCTGATAAGTATTCCATTTTCCTCTGCTCACAGAGCTTAGGACTATGGGAACACCATCATTTTCAGATTTCTTGGTCCCATTCTTGTTGGCTTTTGCCTTTGTTCTGTTTTGTAATGTTTGCCCCTTTCCTTTATAACTTTAAAGTTCTGAGCTACAGACCACAGGGAGAGGAAGGAATTATTCACCTACAGAATCTTAGCTCTCAAGACTCCAGAAGAGTGCCCTCTGCACTCTCTCTCCCATCTCAGCTTTTCTGCCCCAGACTCTGGAAATAGATCCAACTGGTTTCCTCCTGAATTGCAGGGTACCCACATGGCCCTTCCCTAGCAGAAACCTCCACACACCCAGCTGTAGCACTGTGGTTTTCAGATCATTCCCAGATGACCTTCCTAAACTAATACTGTTACTCCCCCTGTCTAGACCTAGATGTTAAGCTTTGGAGATATGTTTGGCCAAAGGTTTTACGGTCTACAAACTTATCATGGTATAGATAAATGTAAAGTGTGTTATTTCCTCCCACGGCCATGCTCTTTTCCTTGTTATCACGATAGGATGATCATTAAAACACTGTAGTTCTCACAGACAGTGAACATGGGGATCTTTTAACTAGGCTTTCTCATTCATCATTGTCTTCTATTCTTTGCTCTTAGTGTTTTTCTATGTTTATCACAAAGAAGAATTCAATGTCTCTTTTATCCCATGGGAGAAATGTGGTAATGCAGGCATTCTTTTTCCCTGTGTTCATTAAAATTAGATTGGTCTTCCTGTCCACATTGAATGCAGTTGGCAAATATGCTAAAATAATTGAATCCATACACACCCACATATATTTAGACACCCCATTTTTTCCACAGAATTTGGGAACTCTTGAAAGATAAGTGAGGTCAATGCTGTCTAAATGTGTATCCTTTTGGTCCACCATCTTCTTCCTCCCTCCGCATTTATTACTTCCTGGAGTCAAGGCGGATGCTGCCTTTCCCTCAACCCATTCTTTAAGCCTACTCCTCTTTATTTTCATGAACTCTTGAAATTTGATACAATCTTATTACTGAGTTAGAACAATTTTAAGAATTCAAAGGCGTTCAATAACTGTATATGTAAGACCCAATCTTAAAACTAGAGATGTCATATTGATTATTGGTCTTAAATATAACTGTCCTCTGGATTCTTAGAATCTTGGTGGCCAAGGACCATCCTTGGCACTGGATCAAAGTAAATAAGAACTTAAAAGCCTGGCAATACTGGGAGAAGATGGAAAGTGTCATATGTTAACTGATCTCCCAATTTCTTTGTGTTTCTTAGCATTTACAACAAGTGCTAAATGAGAATTTGCAGAATGAAGACATTGCCACCATAATCTTAAGTAAGCGATCACACGAGGGAGTGCTTCTTGTAGCTGTCAAGCCTGCCATCTCCCATCAGTAAGTTATAATTTCATTTCTATATTTTGAAAGCATCACTGAAGGTACAGCCAAAACATACCATGAAACCTACACTTTGAACATCTTGTTAATTTACATTTTACACTACAAGAATGGAATTTCTAATTTATTTGCCTGACTGATGTCAGGATGGTACTGATAACAACGTTTTAATTAATTTTGAACATATAAGTTTAAACTTTCTATATGATCAAGGTCATGAATCTATTTTGAGTAACTATAAGGCAGAACGGATAAAACCAAATGTCTTTACTATTCACAGTAAGCATAAAAATATCATTTTAGATAGACAGCTTCCAATGACTCCCCTGGTTCCCTTAATAACTTTACATTCTGAAATCTCAAAAGCTTTGACTGCTACACTGATAAATGCTTTCTTCTGTTTTTGATAAAGAAGAAACCATTGACCAAAGATAAAGCCAAGTTTTGCTTTTAAAATATCTCCCATGAATGTCAAACTATGTCAAAGCCTAATTCTTACTGCAATGTATATTACAAGCACTGCACCAGTCATAAATCCCAACTTTAAATCCAGACCTTATAATGACAACGTTGCATTCAAACAGTTATTTTGTTGGCAAGCTTCCTCTGCAGGCTGAATTCGGGGATTACAGGGTCATCCTCAGTTCTATGGCACTAAGTGTCATAATAAGGAATGGGATATGTCAATAACCTGCCCTGTAGATTTCCTGTCTTAGATGTCTGGATTTGATCACATCTCAGGTAATAATTTTGCCTCATAATTATTTAAGGGAGCTCATCTGGGCAAATGGATGACTAAAGTAACTACTTTTTAAATTTAAATTTGTATTTACTTTTGTATTCTTGGGAGCAGTAACTTGATAGTTGATATTACTGAAAATATTCAAGCAAATTTACTAATTGTAATCTATCTCAATATATCAAACCCTCACAATCAAAACTGAATGTTTTCCTCAATGTGTTTAATATGTGAGCCTTAAAATTCTAAGCATCAAGTTTAACTCAGCTTTTAATAAAGACATGCACAACACCTTTCTCTTTGTCATTTCTCTAATTAGACCTTTTCTACTACTATGAATTTCGTTACCTGTAACCGGCCAATGACTCTCTCCACACTCACGTAGATAGCACCCTTCTTGTTATGCGGGCTATGAAGAACTGACATAGCTTTACCACTTGTGTGCATGTACGATGCTTTTTGCTTTTCTGTCTTCAAATCCTTTCGCCTTTTTTTCCCTTAAATTCAACCCTCCCGCACTTCCCACCTTTCCATTCTTCCTACCCCTCCATCCTCCATATGCCCACTCCCCACCTCTACCCCTACCCCTGGCTTCGGCTCGCTCCAGAGCGCCATTTCTTTTACTTAGCATCTCCTGACCCTCTTAGTTACTTACATTTTCTTCAACTCATGTGCCATTAGCCTATCCCTGACGTCTCAGAACAGTGGAGACAGTGTGTGTGTGTGTGTGTGTGTGTGTGTGTGTGTGTGTGTGTGTGTGTTTATCTCTGCCATTCACAGCCAGACACTAAGGATGAAGTTTGGATTACACACATGCTGCATGGATGAAGGGACAGCACTGCAGTCTGGGACTCCTCACGAGCTGTCATCTTTTTCACCATCATGTAACAGTCAGTAGTGTTGATTGCTATTGTTAAGACACCCCCCACTTCTTTTTCTGAGAATTTTGTAAGAGTAACCACCTTTAAGAGCAGTGTCCAAGTCTGATATTCATCACTTCTAATGTTATTCTAAAAGAAAAAGAATAATAACATGGATAAAGATCTTGAGACAAATAGTTTTATCAGCAAAATTTTAAGAAAAAAAAATCAAGAAATTTTACTTGGTACAAAGATCTGCAGTAGGCTTCCCTAACTATAACATTTCTAAGATGATAGAAATGTATATGCTTAGCCTGAGCTGAATCCAAAGGCTTCATGCACCACACCTGCTAATCACTAAAATGAAAGGTCTGTTCCAAGATGTAACACTACACGGTTGGCACTTCAGCGCTGCTTACATTACTACATGTTCATATATGGCCCTCCTGGGACTATTTCTATTGTGAAGTCTACGGAAAAACTGCCCCTACATTCTGCTGAGCAGAGAATGCAAACATTTCACCCATGTGGCACTTGTTTGTCAATTAAGGAAGGGCAGAGAAATTGATGAGGGTACTAATTATTCTTGAAGGAGCCTCAGCAGCAGAGGCATTCATAGATCTTAGAATGCAGAACAACAAGGGAATCCATTTCCCCAAACTTTCAAAGGCTTGGATTTGCAGACGGCACGGCTGGTGAACAGAACTGGGCTTCTCAATTAAAAACAGCCCTATACTCTATTGGGGCTAGACACGGCCCGTGGGGGTTAAAGCAGTAGGTGTGACCACTTCTTACAATTGTGAAATTATTTTCTTTCCAACGTTAAATATTTATGCATAATAGGGGACTATTGACTGTAACTGTCTTGACTAATCTTTTGTCTTCTTGGGTTTTATGAAAATTAATATGTTTTTTTTCCTCTAAAAATACCAACAAAGAACACCACAGTAGTTCAAGGGTTTGGATTTCCTAAAAAAAAAAAAAAAAAGGCTCAGTTGCTCCCTACTCACGCTAACTATGCAAAGAAACAATTCAGGCCCTAAGTGAAATTGCCTTGGTCTTAAAAAAGGACAAGTCCAATTTGGTTTTTAAGCCACAGATGTTTGCCTGAGTCAAAGTTGCTAGTCAAAATATTCACAGAGAGTTAGAATAAATTCTTTGACTTTTTACAATAATGCAAAATGGCAGTTACTCTGAGCTTCTTGCAATGAAAACTAAAAATACTTCTAATGTCTGTGTCTGTCCATTCTCCAGAAAGGAAAAAATATATAAGCAATCAAACTGCAATAAAAGAACCACCTTGAGTGAGAAGGTATACATTGCTGTAGAGATCCGGGACTAACTCTCCCTAGTTTTGCCTAAATGTGGCCAAAGACTGAGCCATTTCCAGACCAAAAGAAAGAAAATCTTCTTTTACAAAATGGAGAGATTTTACTGGTACATAGATAGGATAGAAAATATTTGTATATGTCCTAAAACATGAGGAACTCTGACATTCATAAAATACAGATGGAGAATTGTTTCAATTTGCAGAGCACCACGGTGAGTCCTTTACAGACATGTACGTATTTATCATCAAAGAGCTTATAGTTCACTAGTGTCATGAGAATGTAACAGTTTGAGAAAACCTTGGTATAGAACAGGATAGAAAAATATTGTGGGAAAACATGAAGTGTAGAAAACCAGTTCTCAGGCTGAGGTGCTCCAGAGTACATATGGTAACTGACTATGCATGATTGCTTGTTGTTGGGTTTTTTTTTTTTCTAATAGTATAACTTTTTCATTGGCTAAACTCTTCTTTCCTGATTTTAAAACTCCCAGTTTTTTTCATCATTGATATAATAAGAAACAAATGCGATCTTGAGAAATCTCATCTTTTGATTATCCTGGCCCTCTCACAAAATGGGGTTGTTGACATCACATGATTCAGGTTGCTACAGTGGCAACGATTTCGTTTACGTATTATAATATATTTGACCTACCTTAAGAATTCAACAGAGCTGGCAATTTCCAAAGAAAAGTTAACTTTTGGTTATTTAAAGCAACTGTTATGAGATGTTATGGTTGGTAACCACATTTGAACCAAGGAAATATCTTGGAAACATACTCCGGACTAGGACAGAAAAGACAGTCTTCTGAGAGGTCTACCCAAGTTATTCCATGGCCAACACACTTGGTCTCTATGCTCTCTCACAGCTAAAATTATGATCCTGTTAGAGCAATCAGATTGCCTCTGATCTCTGAAAGAAAGTAGAAACTGAGGTGCCATTTGGACATACAGGTAATGTCAAGGATTCTATCTATGAAATTTTCATCAAACCAGGACAGCAGACACTGCCTAAGGATATCTTGTGAGGAAGAGAAATAATTCTGAGGATAAATGGGAAATAGAAGAAACTGATAAGAGTTCTGTGCTTGCTTCATAAGCAGAAGGCCTGGAATACACGAAAAAATACCCACAGCATTCTCAATCCAGATATTCTGAACAAGAATAGTAACTCAAACAACTCTCTCTCTCTCTCTCTCTCTCTCTCTCTCTCTCTCTCTCTCTCTCTCTCTCTCTCTCTCTTTCTCTCTCTCTTTCTCCCTCCCTCCCTCCCTCTCTCTCTCTCTGTCTCTCTCTGTCTCTCTCCATCCCTCTCTCTCCATCCCTCTCTCTCCATCCCTCCCTCCCTCACTCACTCTCTGTCTTGTGGCCCCATGAATGGTCCTTAAGCAGAAGCTCAGCTAAGAATGGACATGGGCATAAGAGTGCTATTCTACATCTATTATTGGCTGTTAACTATCTTCTTTCTGATCTTTAAATCCCATCTTATGTTTTCCTCCCACTACTTTGAACTTTGGGCAATAATGGAGAATTTACTACCTGGAGTCTCAGGGGTTAATAGAGATTTTGGAGTAGTGAATTTACAGAATTAAGCTGCTCTCTCAAATCTTCTGTCTTCAATCTGTCTTGATACAAGGATGTGTGGTTGGTCAGAGAAAGACTTTTCTCACCTAGATTCTGGAGTTAAAAATAACTGCTCCACCAAAACCATCTGAAACAGACTCAAGTATTTTACAGTGTGTTTGACAAAAACCTCAGTCTTCTTCAGAGTGCTATTATTAACTTTCCATCCTTATACACAAACTGGGTTACAGTATGAGCAATCACTACACCAGCACCACACTTCCTCTTCCCTTCTGAAAAATTTTAGCACTTTCAATAAAGATGCCTATGAAGATTTTTGGTAAACAAAGTAGGTGTGCAGGAACTTAGCCCCATCAAACCAAGGATAGCACCACTGGCTCTCCACAAATGTTGTACACTGACTGTTACCATCCATCGAGTAGTCTGCCACTGCTTTTCCATCTTCACATAACCATGTCTTGGTCATGGTTATGACTGTTCTACTGTTGAGAAGAGACATCACGACCACAGTAACTCTTATAAAGGAAGGCATTTAATTGGGGCTGGCTTACAGCTTTGGAGGTTTAGTACATTGTTATCATGGCAGGCAGCATGGCAGGACTCAGTCAGAAATGGTAACTAAGAGCTCTACATCCAGGTCCACAGGCAGGAAGAAGAGAACAACACTGGGCCAGGCATGGGTTTTTGAAACTGCAAAGCCCACCCCCAGTGATACACTTTCTCTCCAACAAGGTTACACATCCCAATTTCTTTTAAGTAGTGCCACTCTGTAAGCACTTAAATATATGAACCCACAGGACCCATTCCTGTCTTCACTCATCTTATTTTGAGCTAACGCAAAGTTGTGTAAATAGTAGATGCTTCTTCTCTAACTTCCTTCATCAGCCTTTAACGCATAGTGTTTGGCTTGGGTTATCAGAAATGACAGAATCTCTGGACAGGGCTGCTGCTCTGATCATGAGTTGAGCCAGCATCAAAGCTGTGTCTCAGGGCAGTCCTCGGGGCTGTCCTCTGACCCCCAACAGGAAAATTAAGATGGCAGTAGCTACTTAGTTCCCTCACAGCTTCTCAATCCCAGGGCCATGTGCTAGCTTTTCCTTGAGCAGTGACAAAGAATACTATTATGTATGACCAACAACAAAGTTGAAAATTTAGAAGAGGAGAAATAAGTTGTACGAGAGATACACTGTTCTGTACCTTACTCTTTGCTTCATCAAATATTTCTAGGCTACCTACTGCTTGGTTTTCCTTTTTTTCTTTTTCACCCTTAGTATAATGGAAGATTTAGAGTTGAATCTAAATTGAGAGCTCAGGAGATCATTTTCTAGAAAGGAAAATGGCATGTGAGAGCCTAATTGACAGAAGGTTCCTCCACCACTGCTATGTATTACATATAAGTGAGGGATAAAAGATCTGAAATGCAGTTAATAGAAAGGCCAGTTTTGAGCCAATGGTATGAACAATTTAAGGCAGACCGGAGTGCTATAGAAATAGCAGGACCGTGGATGGGACAATATGGAGTCTTGTTTGGTTCCAGCACTGATTGCCTGGCCTAAACTGAGTTTCTCGGTTTAAGAGGCATAGTTCTGCTCTCTATTACCTGAACGCTTAAGACACTGTTACTCACTCTTGATTTCACAGTGGAATCCCTGGGGACCTTTAAAACAAATATTGATGTTCAGGTCCCACCCCAGAGATCCTGATTTAATTGGTCAGTGGTGTGGCCTGGGCATCAGGATTATTTAAAGCTCCCTAGATTCTCATGTATAGCTGAGCCTGAGAACTCTTTATTAGGGCTTGCTTTGTAAGAGGACAGGATGATTTAAGACTTGTGGGAAGACTCCCTCCCCCACACGTATGACCACTACAAACCCATCAAGCTATATGACAGCTCATCCTTAGAGAGTCATGCCACAGAATTCTGAAGGTTCTTCATTACTTATTAAAATTCATATAATCCTTGTGGATGTGACACCTTGAATTACAATAAGTATATCTTACCTACAATCAGAGAAAAACTAATTTGGAAAGAATCTCAGAGTTCAAAAGTTCAAACTGGCAAGTATTTTTATAATGATTTTTCTAGATAAGGGGGCCAGCTTTGGATGTATTGCTCTAATGCCATACTTTTTTAAGCATTTATTTTGCTGTATTATATGAAAGGGATTTTAATTGATGCCGTCTTTTTATATAAGATTTTTTAACATAAAGTTTTAAAATATACTTGTGTGAGCAGGCATTTTTAAAAGACATTTTCTTATCTCAACCTGTTTTAGAGTTTTAAATTTTTTGAGAAGGATACCACTGTGAGTGACCTCCTGGCCTTCCATATGCCTCATTTATCTAAGTGAGCATTTCCTGCCCAGTTTTATTATCCGATGATTGCTTCCTGTGACCTACCTTTCACTTTCTACCCTTCATCTTAATTCATGTTATCTCTGCTCTGAAGCCAAAGAGAATACATCACTGACAAATGCAAAGGAAAAAAAACTGTCTCTCTTCTATATGCAGAAGGAATAGTAATGTCATACAGAATACATGCCAGTCCTGTTTGGCAGTCATTTGAGCTTCCACTCAACATAGTGGAGCCAAAGCTGCAAATTTGTAACACACTAAACAATCCTCAGAAGTGAAGTCTCCATTAAGTTTTGCACTGAAGCCTTCAGCCCTCTAATTGGATGGTACCCTTTCTCAACTATAATCAGCACACTCTATAACAAAGATCAGAAGATCTTTCTATATTCTGATAATTTCCTCGATTTGTTTCTTCACAGACTTGAAGTTTTTATCATGCAAGTCTATCAGAATCAGCCTGCTCAACTCAAACCCAATGTATCTTAGTACCATATGCTGGTGAAATGAGCCAGTGAAGGAAAGATCGCATGAAGGATTCCGTTCCACAACAAGGAGTTTGTTGGCGGCTCACACAGGCAGGAGGATCCTACACATTCCACATTTTTCTCTCCCTCCTAACTGAGTGTGAAACTTAACACTGATCACAGTTCCAAGGTATTATGTGCTATTTCTTTCAAAACATTTTACTTGCCCAAAGGACAGTGCTATTGGTGATATGCTTTAAAATATTTGCATTTGAGGTATTACATAAGAGTTTTCATAAGGGCACAAAATCTCTCCACTGACCAGAGTGCAGCTCTTTTGAAAGGACCAAATGAGGAATGAAAATCCATTGTGGTCATCATCACCCAGTTTCTGCTATCTCTCCAGGAAAAAAAAGCAAAACTTGCCTTCACTTAGAAAACTGTGGTAAGGCAATACTCTTTTTTTTTTCAGGATGAATATTTTAAATCTTGTACCCTTTGCAATTTACCAATAAATTACTGGACTTGACCACCCGCTAATTTCCACCTTCTCCAATTTGACTCAAATGGAGTGAAAAAACAAGTTGGTACTATTTGGTTAGTGATTCAGGCAGGCTTGAAATAACAGAGTTCAGCATAGCGTAAGTGTGTCCTTGAATTCCAGAATTTGCTCTACCTCATAGTAGTGTGAAAATTGGCAAAGATAACCAAAACTAAGTATTCTCATTCGTAACATGTGTCATGAATGGGCTTAACAAAATAGCAGCCACTTAAGAAGAAAGAGCCTTCATAAAATATGTGCTTATTAGCAGAGGAGTCAATACTTAGCACTGACCACTGTCCATGAAAGACCATAGAATTTGTGTCAAAATGTTGGTGGAGATTGCATTAAATCTGTATATTGCTTTGTAGGATAACCATTTTTATTTTGTTAATCCTACCAATCCATGAGCATGGAAGATCTTTCCATCTTCTGATAACTTCTTCAATTTCTTTCTTCAAAAAATTTAAGCTTTTATCATACAAGTTTTTTACCTGCTTGGTTAGAGTTATCCCAAGATATTTTATGTTGAGTCTATTGTGAAAGGTGTTGTTTCCCTGATTTTTTCCATACCACTTGTCACTTGTATATAGAATGGCTACTGATTTTATAAGTTCTTTTTTTTTTTTTTTTTATTCAGCTACATTGCTGAAAATGTTTATCAGCTATAGGAGTTTCCTGATGGGATTTTTTTGTCACTTATATATGATATCATATCATCTGTAAATAAAGATATTTGGCTTCTTCCTTTCCAATTTGTATCTCCTTTAGTTGTCTTACGGCTCTAGCTAAGACTTCAAGTTCTATGTTAAAGAGGTATGGAGAATGGACAGCCTTGTCTTGTTCTTGCTCTTAGTTGAATTGCTTTCAGTTTTTGTTTCCATCAAAGTTAATATTGCCTTTATTATGTTGAGATGTGTCCCCTGTATCCTTGGCCTCATCAGAACTTTTCTCATGAAGCAGTGTTAGATTTTGTCAAAAACCTTTTCTGCATCTAATGAGATGTATTTTTTTTCTTTCAATTTGTTTATATGGTAAATTGCATTCATTGATTTTCTTCTTATATTAAACCATCATTGCATCTCTGGCGTGAAGCCTACTTGACCATGGCAAATGATCATTTTGACGTATTCTCATATTCAGTTTCCAAGTATGTTATTGAATATTTTGAATTTATATTAATAATGGAAATTAGTCTGCAATTCTCTTTTTTGTTGGTTATTTATGTGGTTTCAGTATTAGAGTCACTGTGGCCTCATAAAATGAATTGGGAAATGTTTCTTCTGCTTCTATTTTATGGAACGATTTGAGAAGCATTGATGTGAACTCTTCTTTGAGAGTTTAGTAGAATGTCGCACTAAAATGATCTGGCTCTGGCCTTTTTAAGTTGGGGGACTTTTATGACTGTTTCTATTTAACTAAGGGTCATGAGTTTCTTTAAATTGCTGATCTGACAGTCTTTTAACATTGACAAGTGGTATCTATTGATAAAATTGTCAATTTTTTTCCAGTTTGGTGGAGTATGGGTTTTTGGTTTTGTTTTGGTTTTGTTTGGGGTTTTCTATTTGTTTGTTTGTCTTGTTTGGTTGGTTGGTTGGTTGGTTTTTTGAGACAGGATTTCTCTGGGTAGCCTGGGCTAACTTGAACTGGCTTTTTGTAGGCCAGGCTGGGTTGGAACTCACAGAGATCTGTCTGCTTCTATGTCCCTGAGTGCTGAGATTACAGGCCTGTGCCACTGCACCTGGTAAGCACAGGTTTTAAAGTACATCCTTTCTCTGTTTAGTTTTTGTTTAGATCATAAGATTCTCTGGATTTCCTTGATACCTGTTTTCGTCCCCTTTTAAAATTTGGTTATTCTTTCTCCTTTCCCTTTCCCTCCTGTTTGTGGAGACAGGCTTTCTCTCTGTAGCCCCAGCTGTCTCAAGACTCTGTAGATGAGGCTGCTTTCAAACTCAGAGATCCACCTGTCTCTGCCTCGTGAGTGCTGGAATTAAAGGCATGAACCACCTTGCTGGGCTTGGATATTCTTTTTCCACCTTTTAGTTAATTTGGATAAGTGTTATCGATTTTCTCAAAAAAAAATTTTTATCAGTTCTCTGTTTTAATCAATGATCTTAAAATTTATTTTTGATTTATATATTCACCTTACACCCTGATCATAGCGCACGCCCTCCTCTCCTCCCAGTCCTCCCTTCTCACCATCTTTTGCTATCCTCCTTCCCCTTATCCTCAAAAAAGGGGGGTCCCTCCCTACCAGTCCACCCCAGAAAATGAAGTAGCGTCATGATTTAGCTCATCCACTGAGACTAGGCACGGCAGCCCCATTAAAGCAAAGTGATCCAAAACAGGCAACAGAGTACATGGCATAGACAGTGCCTGCTCAACTTACTAGTGGGCCCATATGTTGATAAAACTTCCCACTGGTTACACATGTGTATAGGGGTCTACGGCCAGTTCATGCGTGCTCTTTGGTTGGTGTTTCTGCCTCTGTAAGTCCCCATTAGCCAAGTTTAGTGACTCTGCTGGTCCTCTTGCAGTGTTCTTGTACACTCCAAGTCCTTCTAGTCCCTCGCCACACTCTTCCACAGGATTCCTGAAGCAAGCTCTGCCTGATGCTTGGTTGTGAGTCTCAGTGTTTGATTCAATCAGCTGTTGAGTGGAGCCTCGGAGAGGACTGTTAAGTTAGGCTACTCTCTGTAAATATAGCGGAGTATCTTCAGTGCTATCAGGGGTTGTCTCTCGCCCAACGGGGTGCTTTGATGTCAGGCTGGGCAAGACATTGGTTGAACATTCCCTCAGTCTCTGCTCTAACTCTATCTCTGCATACCTTGTAGGCAGGAAAAATAATTGGGTCGAATGTTTTGTAGGTGGATTGGTGTTCCCTTCCCTTCATGATAAGTCCTGCCCTGCTAGAAGGTGGATGCCTCAGACTCCATGTCCTCCAATGCTAGGAGGCTCACCTAAAGACATCCCCGCATCTTTCCAGTAGTCCACCATGTTGCAGGTCTCCAGATTGTCTTAGTGATGCCCTGCTCTTGGTTTTTCATTTTTCTCCAAGCCCTCTAACATCCCTTCCCCCACTCTCTCCATATCTCATTTTCCTGCCTCATTTCCATACTTGCACACTCTACTATCCAGTTCCATTTTTACTTCCACTTTCACCGTGTATTCCATTTCCCCATCTGACTGATATTCTAGAGGGTCTCCCATGGGACCTCCTTGTTAAGAAGCTTCTTTATATCTATGAATTGTAGTATGTTTATCCTGTACTAGATGGCTAATATCTGCTTATAAGTGAGTACATACTATGTGTGTTTTCTGGGTCTGGATTACCTTACTCAGGATGCTTGTTTCTAGTTCCACCCATTTGCCTGAAAATTTCAAGATTTCATTGTATTTAACAGCTGAGTAGTATTCCATTGTGTAAATGTAGCACAGTTTGTTTATCCATTCTTCAGTTGAGGGACCTCTAGGTTGTTTCTAGTTTCTGGCTATTATGAATAAAGCTGCTATGAATATAGTTGAGCAAATGTACTTGTTGTATGATGGGGGATCTTTTGGGTATATGCCCAGAAGTATTAAAACTATTTTGAATTTCCAAGAACGCATCAGGTTGATTTCCAAATTGGTTGTACAAGTTTTCAATCCCATCAGCAATGAAGGGGTGTTCCCTTTGCTCAATATCCTCACCAGCAAGTACTGTCACTTGATATTTTGATGTAAACCATTCTGACAGGTGTAAGATAGAATCTCAGAATTGTTTTGATTTGCATTTCCCTGATGACTAATGAAGTTGACCATTTCTTTAAGTGCGTCTCTGACATTTGAGATTTTTTTCCATTGAGAATTCTTTGTTTATTTCTGTACCCCATTTTTAATTGGATTATTTGGATTAGTGGTGTTTAATTTCTTGAGTTCTTTATATATTTTGGATATTAGCCCTTTGTCAGATGTAGGGTTGGTAAAGATATTTTCCCAGTCCCTAGTCTGTCATTTGCTTCTGTTGACAGTGTTCTTTGTCTTACAGAAGCTTCACAGTTTCATGAGGTTCCTTTTACTAATTCCTGATATTAGAGCCTGAGCTATTGATGTTCTGTTCAGGAAGATGTCTCCTGCACCAATGAGTTCAATCCACTTCCCCCACTTTTTGTTCTAACAGATATAGTGTGTCTGGTTTTATATTGAGATCTTTAATCCACTTGGACTTTAGTTTTTTGCAGAGTGACAAATATGATCTCCTTGCATTTTTCTACAGGTACACATCCTGTTAGCCCAACACCATTTGTTCAGGTTGCTTTCTTTCTCCATTGTATGAATTTGGCTTATTTAAAATTCAAGTGTCTATTCCCAATGTCATATTATCCCTCACCATCTATCATTCATGCACAAACCATAGTTATCCTTTAAAATATGTCAGACCTGTGGCCCTTTTTTTGAAACCCATGATTAACTGATTGGCTTTATTATCCTAGGAGGGTAAATGAACACAGCTGCTCTGATCCTCTCCATTGTTTTTCAGACCTCATCTCCTCCTGCTCGGCCTTTGCTTGCTAGATTTCCCTCACAGTGCTCTTGCCCTGGAATGCTTTTCCTGGTGTCCACATCTCTGCCATTACCTATGCTTAGATGGTTCCTTCTCAGTAAGGTCTGTATCAAGTGATGTAATCGTAGCCTTCACCTGATGCCCTTGGCACTCTGGGTTTCTCTTTCCTGCTTTTTTCTAATAAACAGTGGTGCTAATTTAAAATAAAATAAAATAAAATTCAAGTGTCCATAGGTGTGTAGGTTTTTTTTCCTAGGTCCTCGATTCAATTCCACTGATCAACCAGCCTATTTCTAGGCCAGTACCATGTTGTTTTTATTACTGTTGCTCTATAGTTCAGCTTCAGATCATGGATGGAGAGTCCTGTACAGGATTGTTTTATCTATTCTGGATTTTTTGTTTTTCTATGTGAAGTTGAGAACTGATATTTCTAGGTCTATAAAGAATTGTGTAGGTATTTTGGTAGGGAATGCAATGAATCTGTAGATTGCTTTTGGTAAGATGGCCATTTTTACTATGTTGATCTTCCTGATCCATGAGCATGGGAGATATTTCCATCTTCTGATATCGTCTTCAATTTCTTTCTTCAGTGACTTGAAGTTTTTTCCATACAAATCTTTCACTTGCTTGGTTAGAGTTACATGTAGATACTTTGTATTATTTGTGGCTATTGTGAAGGGTGTAGTTTGCCTTATTTCTTTCTCAGCCAAATTGTCATTTGATTTCTTTGAATCAATATTGTATCCGGCTACTCTATTGAAGGTGTTTATTAGCTGTAGGTGTTCTCTGGTGGAATTTTGGGAGTTACTTATATACACTATCATATGATCTGTGGGTAGTGATACTTTGACATCCTCCTTTCTGTTGTGGATTACCTTCATTTCCTTTTGCCATCTTTTTCCTTTAGCTAGAACTTAAAGTACTATGTTCAAGATAAATGGAAAGCATGTGTGTCCTTGTCTAGTCCCTGATTTTAGTGGCATTGCTTTGAGTTTCCCTACATTTAATTTGATGTTGGGTATTGGCCTTCTGTATATAGCCTTTAGGAATATGCCTTATATCCATGATCTCTACAAGACTTTAAAAATGAATGGAAGTTGAATTTTGTCAAATGCTTTTTCAGCATCTAAGGAAATGATCATATGGTTTTTTTATCCTTTCAATTTGTTTGTATGGTAGATTACATTGATGAATTTCCATATATTGAACCATCCCTGCATGCCTGGGATGAAGCCTACTTGATCACGGTGAATGATATCTATGTTTGATGTGTTCTTGGATTTGGTTTGCAAGCATTTTATTGAGTATTTTGCATCAATGTTCATAAGAGAAATTTGTCTAAAATTCTCTTCCTTTTGTTGGATCTTTGTGTGGTTTATGTAATAAGGTGACTGTTGCCTCATAGAATGATTTTGAAAAGGCTCCTTCAATTTTGATTTTGTGGAATAGTTTGAAGAATATTGGTATTAGCTCTTCTTTGAAGGTCTGCTAAAATCATCTGGCCTTGGGCTTTTTTTTTGTTTGGGTTTTGTTGTTGTTGTTTTATTTTGTTTTGTTTTGTTTGGGAGACTTTTGATGACTGCTTCTATTTCTTCAGGAGATATAGGACTATTTCATTTGTTTACCTGATCTTGATTGAACTTTGGCATGTGTACTCTATTAAGACAACTGTCCATTTCATTTACATTTTCAAATTTTGTGGCATATAGGCTTTTGAAGTAAGACCTAATGGTTCCTTGGATTTCCTCAGTGTCTGTTGTTATATCTCCCTTTTCACTTCTTGTTTTCTTGATTTTGATAATGCCTCTCTGTCTTTTAGTTAGTTTGGCTACAGGTTTGTCTCTCTTGTTGATTTTCTCAAAGAACACACTCTTGGTTTCATTGTTTTGATTTTTTCTTTTTGTTTCTAATTTATTGATTTCATCCCTGAGTTTGATTATTTCCAACCATCTACTCCTCGTGGATGTGTTTGCTTCTTCTTCCTCCTAGGGCATCCAGACGTGCCGATTAAGTTGCTTGTTTGAGATGTTTCCTATCTCTTTATGAAGGTACTTAGTGCTATGAACTTTCCTCTTAGCATTGTTTCAGTGTGTTCCATAAATTTGGGTATGTTGTACCTTCATTTTCATTGAATTTTAGAAAGTCCCTAAATTCTTTCATTCTTTCTTCTCTGAACTAGTTATCATTCAGTAGAGAGTTGTTGAGTTTCAGTGTGTGTATGTTTTTTATTATTTCTGTTGTTGTTGTTGCCATCCAGTTTTAGTCCACAGTGGTTTGATAGGACAGAAGGTATTATTTCAATCTTCTTGTATCTGTTGAGTCTTGCTTTGTGACCTACTATATGGTCAATATCTGAGCAGAGTCTGTGAGATGCTGAGAAGAAGGTATAATAGTTTGTGTTTGGGTGAAAAGTTCTGTTGATATTTGTTAGGTCCATTTGATTCATGACATCTGTTAGTGTCAATATTTCTCAGTTTAGCATCTATTTTGTTGACCTATCTCTTGGTGAGGGGGCTACTGAAGTCTCCCACTATTAATGTGTGTGGATCAAGTTGTGGTTTAAGCTTTATCAGTGTTTCTTTAACAAATGTGAATGCCCTTATATTTGAGGCATAGATGTTCAGAATTGTGATCTCATCATGGTTGCATATTTCTTTGATGAGTACGAAGTGCCTTCCTTATCTCTTTTGATTAATTTTGGTTGAAAGCATATTATATTAGATATTAGAATGGCTACTCCAGCTTGTTTCTTGTGCCCATTTGCTTGGAAGACCTTCTTCCAGCACTTTGCTCTCAGGTAATATCTATTTTTGTGGCTGAGCTGTGTTTCTTGGATGCAGTAGAATTTTGGGTCTTGTTTACACATCCATTTGTTAGTCTGTGTCTCTTTATTGGAGAATTGAGACCACTGATGGTGAGAAAGTTTAATAACCAATGACTATTAGGTCCTTTTATGTTGCTATTGGTTGTGGTTAGTATGTGTGTTTACTTGTCTAATTTTTGTTTTGCTAAGGTAACGTTATCTATTTCCTGTATCTTCATGGATGCAGTTAGCTTCCTTGGGTTGGTGTTTTCCTTCTAGTATCTTGTATAAGGCTGGCTTTGTAGATAGGTACTATTTGTATTTGTTTTTGTCTTGGAATATCTTGTTTTCTCTATCTATGGTTATTGAAAGATTTTCTGTGCATATTAGTCTGGACTGACATACCTCTCCACTCTTGTGGTTAGACTTTTTAGCCCACACCTACCTATGTGAAGCCAGGAACTTTCCTTGGATTGACTCGGTAACCTGAGGTCAGACACACACACACACACACACACACACACACACACACACACACACACACATTCTTTTAGGTGATTTCAAATCCCTTAAAGTTGATAATCAACATTATCCATCATAAAAACCTATAACTGACACACTGCACAAGCTTGTCACAGAACATGAAAAAAAAATACAAGTTAATACTGACCAGGAAGCTTCATTTCTGCTACAAAGTTTGTACAGTGGTGAAAAGTGCTATGTAGAATATTGGAAGACAAAAGGCATCATAAACCTTTTTCAGTTGTAAACCCCATGAACTACAATAATGAATGGTGGAGCAAGATATGTCCATGTATACAACAGTGGAATGAATGTTATTGGGGTGACCAGCCACTTCCTAATTGTATGTAAGGCTGTACAAGGGGAACGTGTTCTTCATCCTGGATGTTTGGCCAAGAACCCAAGGATAGAAAGTTCACCGTCCCCAGGGGTGAAACTACTACTGTTATTTTCTTAAATGGACATACTGTAAAACTACACTTTAAATTCATATCTCTATATGCATATCAGTGCCCTCTTTGCCCTTACCTGAAAGTTTATTTGTGCAGAGGATGTTGCTTAATGTAGAAATTAACACGTAGTTAAAACACAGAGAATAAGTATCTACGAAATACTCAGCCACAAGTGGGACATCTATATCAAACCCTTCCAACCAAGGCATAAGAACCCTTGCAAAAGAGAGGGTGGAAGATTATGAGAGCTGGAAATTGTGCAGGATTGTGCAGGATGTAGCAGTGTCTACTAAATATGGTAGGACTACTGCACTAATAAATTCATAACAGGTGTTGTCACCTGAACAAGACATGCTTGAGATGAAGCCAGTCAGTATTCCTAGCATGGATTGGGTAGGGATTCATAAACCCCTACGCCAAAATGAGGAGCTATGAATAACTTATATCTTCTGTTGGAGGAAAAGTTGGTTTCCTTTAAAGTGTTGGGAGTGAGATAGGTAATTGCATTTGTGAGATATCTATACTTAATGTTTTCTGAAACAGAGACTTCTCTGTGACTAATAATCAACTCAAGGTACCCCAAAACATTAAAGGCGACTCTAGGGACTCCAAAACATTACAGGCTATTTGCTGAAACTACCCTCCACAACCTGATGTTAAATTCCTATTGCCTAAGACACAACTTACTTATGACATTAAACAGAGAAATCATACTAGTGCCCAATTAGAAGACTAGTCCATTTACCCCCACTCATTATGAATCATTGTGCTAAAAGGTACGTTGCATAACAGTGGAGAAGAAAAATAACCACCAATATCATACAACTACAAATCCTATGCTCCACAACAGTGACCTGCCTGTAAAATATATTAATTCAACAGTGGCAAAAAAGTTATGGGAATAAATTACCATTCGTTGGAAATCAAATATAAGGCTCATTCCATGTGATAGAACACATACATGTCACTGTTAAAATGAATGAGAACCTGAGATTAGATAACTCATTTGTCCTAATGGAGAACACGCTATTATCATGCTAAGAGAACATGGCAATATAATGACTCTTAGTGATATACGTTATGGCCATAGATCATTGCAATATTCAGACTTCATCAGAGAAGCCTCTTCTTGAAGTATAGTTATTAACAAGGAACTCTGCAAATAAATAATGTGCAGAGAGTGAGTGAATTTGCAGCACTCTACTTAAATAGGATGCCTTTATCAAGCCCTTTCCCTGAAGGCTCAGAGACCTATGTGGGAAAGGAAGCAGAAACATTGTAAGAGGCAGGATTGAAGAATGGCTTCAAGGAAATGGTGTTATCCAGACACTCACAGAGGTAATAAAAGCCTGTCTATACGAGACATGCACAGGTTCAAACCAGGCAAAATCCCAACTTTGAGAAGGGTAAGTAAACACAAATTCCCACCGTTAAACAAGAAGCTGTTTTCAATTGATATTTGCTTATAAGGGAAAAGTCCATATTTCCCAAAGGAGTGCCACTGAATTTATCAACCATACTCCAGGGCAAATCCCATGCCAAGGAATAGTTGGTCAACACAAAATGGTTGGCTTTGGGAGCACATCATGCTTTGTCTTAGTCCTTTGTTTGTGTGTGTGTGTGTGTGTGTGTGTGTGTGTGTTGAGGGGTGTTTTGTTTTGTTTTTGAGACAGAAAGAATGTGAAGTTGAGAGTATGGAGATGGGGAATATCTTGAAAGAGTTGGGTTAGGGTAAATAATATGATCAAAGTATATTGTATGCAAAAATTTTAAATAAGAAATTAATTAAGAAAAGAAAATTTGCTTATTAAGTTTTATTTAAGTGGACTCTGTATGTCATATCTCACATGCTGTTTTTCAGGCCATTAGTTGACAGACATATGCGTTTTTCCACTTGTGGGCTATCATGAGTCATGTTACTATGGAAATTCCTAAAATGTTTTGATAAAGATACATATTTTCACTTCCCTTGGGTCTATCCACTGGAGTAGAATTTCTAGTTAATGTGGTAAGTCTATGTTTAAATTCTTTTTTTTTCATTCATTCATTCATTCATTCATTCATTCATTTACTTTACATATGAATCACAGCTTCTCCTCCCTCTTCTCCTTCCAGTCCCTCTATCTCAACTCACCACCCCTACTCCTCTCTTCTTTTCTCCACAGAGAAAGGGAGATGTCCCATGGATATCCACCCTTTTGGCATATCAAGTTGCAGTAGGACTGGGCTCATCTTCTTCCATTGAGACTAGGCAAGGTCTTCCTGTTAGGGGAAAGGAATCCAACGGCAGGCAACAGAATGAAAAATCCACTGGTCCCACATGATGACCAAGCTGCACATCTGTTACATATGTGTAGGGAGCCTAGGTCCCACCCATGCAAGCTCTTTGGTTTGTGATTCAGTCTCTGTGAGCCTCCATGAGCCGAAGCCAGCTGATTTTTGTAGGTTTTCTTTGGCTCTTTCAATCCTTCTTCTGCCTCTTCCACAAGATTCCACAAGTTCTACCTAATGTTTGGCTGTAGTTCTCTGCTTCTGCTTTCATCAGCTGTCAGGTGAAGCCACGCAGATGACAGTTATGCTAGCCTTCTGTCTTCAAGTGTAGCAGGGTAGTATTAATAGCATCATTGGTGGCTCCCTCTCTCATGGCATGAAACAAGTGGGGCTGGTCATTGGTTGGCCCCTCCCCCACTTTCTGCTTGCCCTTTATTGCACCTCTTATGGGCAGGAAAAGTTGTGGATTGAATTTTGTCCCTAGATTGATACCCTCATGCCTCCATTGGAAATCTTGCCTGGTTATAGGAGGGGATCATTTCATTTTGTATATCTCCTTTTGCTGGGTGTCTTAGCTAGGGCCACCCTCATAGATTTCTGGGAATTTCCATTGTCCTCGATTTCTAGATTGTCCCAGAGACATTCCCTACTGATTCCAGTTCTCCCTCCTGTCATGCTGTCCTCACCACTCTTGATCTCTCCTGTTCCTCTACCCACTCCTTTTGGCCTTTGTTACTTAGCTTCTTTGAGTGTGGAGTGTAGTATGATTATCCTGAATTTTATGTGGGAACCATGGTATTGAACTCAGCTCCTCATGATTGAATGATCAACACTTTACCCACTGAGCCATCCCGAGAGTATTCATTTTTTTCAAATTATAATTCTTTCATCTATCTGGCTGAGTAAGAATTTATCTATTCATCTTGACTAAGTGAATGGCAGCTAGCCTGAAAGTTTCTCTTAGTAGGAGAGAAAATGCACATGTTTTCTAAAATACCCATGTCATCATCAATTCCAGATTTTAATTCATGTCTATCTTAGCACTTCTCAATCCATTCTCTAGAAGGTTCCATTATTTCCTTCAGAACAACAGATATGTTTACTCAATTAAATTGCTTAAAATTTCTATTTTCTGGATTACAAGTATTTATAGATAGCACATTTCAAAGGGAAGTTTTAAAAAAGCTATCAAATCCAACTTCAAATCTGAAGAGAGCTGACACCATGCTGTGTTACCTCTAATGATGTGATTAGCAACAACACAGAAATGTCAAGTCCATCAGGAATTTAAGTCAGTGATTATCAGTTCTAATAACTCCCTTTCTCTATCATTCCCCCAAACACACACTACAGGTGAATGAAAATAAAGTCACATAAATAACAAGTTAGCAAATGTATTTGCTTGAGATGGTACTAGTGATGGTAGTGATTTTGTTATTCCCTTGAAATAGCTGACTGGTAATGATTTTAACAGAAAATGCTCATCTGTTTCAGTGAATAATACTCTGTTCACTTGAATAAGAAATCAACTATAAGATAGTAATTTTACCTCTCTTCTATGAAATTATATATAATCATATTAGCTAAGTCCAGAAGTACATTTAAATTTTATGTGTTCTTCATTTTCCTTAAATACATATCACAGACTATAAAAATGTACAGTATTTTTTCTGTCCTGAAAGGAAAAGAAACTTAACTGAAAGCTCTGGAACCATATAACCCATATTTTATTGAGGGTGGTTCAAGGAGTGTGTCTTAAAAATGGAAATTATAAACTTGCATTTCCTCAGAATAAAGAGTAAGCTCTTTTTTCAGATGTAACCTTTTTGTAAACTTCTGTGAAATATCTGGAACAGTTAGATAACTTAATATAATTTGGTGGTATGATTAATTCACATAAATCACAAATAAATATTCATAATATACCTTAAATTGTAACATAATAAACATATTTATTATAGCATACATAATGTATAAAATACTTGTGTACTTCTAATGCCTAATACACTCACACACACACATACACACACACACACACACACACACACACACACACTATCTAGAATAATACTTCATAACTTGAGAAGCTTTATAAAGGATGACAAGATTAAATGTTGCTGCCAATGGAAAATATCCTGCTTCCTACTACCAATTCCTGCAAATTGTTGTTTCTATAATAACTAAGGTTTAACTCCCTAGTATATATTATTATCCCACATCCACTTTGGATATGAAGAAAAAATAAAAAATAAATTGTGGTCACAGTTACCAGAGGATATAGGCACTTTTTCACAAGCAAACTAGTAGTATAAAGTATAATTTTTCTTTCAGTGAATTCTGCACAATGAATCCTTAATGAAGGTCACACCCAGTAGCGCTTCATGTCACACCACCACATTATCAGAGTGTATTACCAATGGCAAAGAGGGAAACAAACAAGCAAATCCCCAGAAATTCCTATGATAAAGAATTAAACAGGGAATTATCAACAGAGGAATACCAAATGACTGAAAAACACTTAGATAAATGTTCAACGTCCTTAGTCATCAGCGAAATACAAGTCAAAAGGACTCTGAGATTCCATCTTACACCCATCAGAATGGCCAAGATCAAAAACTCAAGTGACAGCACATGCTGCCGAGGATGTGGAGAAAGGGGAACACTCTTTCATTGCTGATGGGAGTGAAAACTTGTACAACCACTTTGGAAATCAATCTGGTGCTTTCTCAGAATACTGGGAATAGGGCTACCTCAAAGACCCAGCTATTCCACTCCTTGGAATGTACTCAGAAGGTGCTTTACCACACAAGGTCATATGCTCAATCATGTTCATGGCAACCTTATTCATAATAGCCAGAACCTGGAAACAACCTAAATGTCCTCAGTTAAAGAATGGGTACAGAAACTGTGGTACATTTACTCAGCTATTAAAAACAAGGAATTCCTGAAATTTGTGGACAAATGGATGGAACTAGAAATGATCACACTGAGTGAGTTAACCTAGATTCAGAAAGACTCACATTGTATATACTTACTTATAATTGAACAATAGCACAAAAGGATGTCCCATGAATGTCTTCACTTACCAGGAGATTGGGATAGATATGAGGACTTCCCGTTGGCACTCTAGGTGAGAGAAGTATGGAAGAATGGGGAAATAGAAGGATTCAGAAGGTCTTACAAACCTACAAGAAGAACATCATGATGGGCGGATCTGGACCCAGGGGGGTCTGCTTAAACTACTGCACCAACCAATGACAGTACATACAGCAAATATTGAACCCCTACTCAGATCTAGTCAAGGGACAGGACATTATCCACAGTTGTGTGGAGAGCGGGGACTGACTCTGAGATGAACTCTGGTGCCCCATATCTGACCACTTTCCCTTGGTGGGGAGGCCTGGTAGCACTCAGAGAAAGAATAAAAAGGCTACCGAGATGAGACTTTATAGGCTGTGACCATATCGTGAGGGAGGAGGTCCCCTTCTGTTTCAGATATAAAGGAGGGGAATATTTTGAAAGAGGGAGGAAAGGGAGGATACAAGTGAGGGGAGAGCAATTGAGATGTAATCTGAAAAAAAATTATTATGAAAAAACAAAAAAGAGTATGAACCAAGAGGCCCTAACCTGACAGAGAGGATTATTTAAACAGTTGTAAATAGTTTAATTATTTTATTACTAATACTAAAGGCCACTTGAGAAAACCAACTACAACATACAGAAACCTAAATGGAGTTACTAAATAATAGCAAAGACAATGCCCTAGTTAAGCACCTACACATTTTGGTAGTGATATATTTATGTAAATAGTTCACAGACTTCACTTACAATCCAACTATTGGCAATCCTGAAGAAAACATCATAAAGGCCTCCAAAGTGGGAAAGCCATCCATCTTTTGTTATGTGTATTTACATGCCTAAGAGCATTTTACACAGGACACTACTGAGCAAGCTTACTTGGCCCACACATCTGTGTTCTATTGCATTTTCCTGGATAAATCAAGTCACTCAGGGCCTATAAAAGAAGTATTCATATAAAAATGTTTGTAAGGAAGACACATTACTCTTTTTATAAGCTCATTCATTCATGATGAAGCTATTAAAACTAGGTTCAACTTGACAATAAAAAATAAGGCATAATTGTGTAAGTGTATGTGATGGGCTGACCCAGGTAAATGGGGAGGGGTAAAAGTGATCAAGACTCAGAAATAGAGAGACCATGAAGATGTCCCCAGGAGGCTGATTTGGATAGAAATAAAAAGATAAACATCTACACAGATGTGCCTAAGACACATGGTAAACAGCTGTCAGGCATTCTAGTAAAGGAAGTGCTAAGGGCATCCCAGGAACTAGTTGAAAGGAACACACAGTAAGCAGCACACAGAAGCTAAGTCAGATTCTGGGAACTGAGCTCTAGCCTTTACTAGGACAACTATTTGTGGGTGAGGTTCTGAAAAAGTGGTGACAATGCACAGATTTGGCACAAGGGGCTTTCCTTCTACAAAGACCCTAAAAATATTCTCAAAATTGGAGTGATGGCAGCTCTTCCTAAGCAATACATACTAAAGTGGACAAGTTATTTCCAAATCAAAAGGACTTCACTATTCACATGCAACTGGTGGTCTTATCTCAATAATTTACTGGAAAAGGGAGATTTTGTTGAACAGGTGTAATAAAGTAGAAGAAGAAGAAGAAGAAGAAGAAGAAGAAGAAGAAGAAGAAGAAGAAGAAGAAGAAGAAGAAGAAGAAGAAGAAGAAGAAGAAATAATAGTGGGATGCTCAAAGTCATATCAACCAGAGGCTTGCTTTTGATGGGTCTTAAGTAAAGAATTCAGAATACAGTTACTGAGCTCAGTGTCTGAAATGGCACTGCATTTAGATAAACTAAATATCAAGCTGCAAGGACCAGGTCTGCATTAGGAAACTGGTAAACACGGAATCAGAGTACCCAGGGTTCAGAGTACTTGGGGCTCACGTTCATACTCCCTACACCTTGAACACTTAAAAGTGAGCTGGATCTCACTTTGTATTAGCATCTTAGTTGTTTATGAGGTGAGTTTAAATAAGCTACCCAGCACCATTTCTGTACACAGTGTTTCAATGGTTCAACACCTCCTTTGTTACCTCTACCAGAATCTGTCTCTTCCTAGCCAGCTGGAGGATGGAAGAAAATGTCCTCTCCTGCTAATCCTCTGGGTGTAGGGGCTAAGCCAGGGGAGTAAGCAAAGAAACTGAAAAAGAGTAAGTTAGAAAGTCCTCAACATGGCTTAGTGGGTCTAAGTGTTTACTGAATAAGCCTAGTCACGCAGTTCCATTCCCAGGTCACAAACTAGACATTGTAAGATTACTACTGATAGTTATCACTAACCTCGGTACATCTATTGTGGCACACCCATGCCCACTTGAACACTATGTGGTGGTTTGAATAAGAATGGCCCTGGTTTCCATTGGCTCATATATTTGAATGCTTAGTCATAAGGGAGTGGCCCTGCTTGAGAAGGATTAGGAGGCGTGGCCTCATTGTCAGAAGTGTGTCACTGCGGGTGGGTTTTAAGGTTTTAAATTCCAAGCCAAGCCCAAGTGTCTCACCTTTCCTGCTGCCTGTGGATCTGCAGGTAGAATTCTTAGATACTTCCTCAGCACCATGTCTGCTTGCAAGCCACCATAATCCCTACCATGATACCACGATGATAATGAACTAAACCTCTGAAGCAGTAAGCAAGCAAGCTCCAACGAAAGGCTTTCTTTATAAGAGTTACCTTGGTCACGGAGTCTCTTTACAGCAATAGAACAGTGGCTAAGACACACTTCCATACACATTTTCTAATACATACAGCATACATCCATGCACAATAAAAAAGAAAGGAAGGAAAGAAGAAAGAAAGGGATGGGGAAGTGAATGGGTAAGGAAGGAATGGAGGGAGATAGAGAAATGTGGGGAAAGAAGGACTGTGACTTCAATGGAGAAGTAAGGATTGTGGCTATTGTTTCTTACCGATCTAGAGAAGACAGAGGAAGACTACTTGAAGACTAAAGAAATAATTGCTTTGTCCATGGTGAGAGGTATTTGGATCCAACACTGTCTTTTTGTTCCTCCTAGGCCCACTGTCGTCAGAGACTAGGATCTTATCCTTTTTTCATCTTTATGCTCTGATGAATGAATGATAATATTTAACATCTAAAATAACACAAATAAATACAGAACTAAAAATCAAGGCTAAGCAAGGTCACTAAGGGCTGGAATGAGAAAGAGTCATGAAGTCTGGTATGCCAAGTTGGGAAAGCAGACAAGGCAAAATTTAAATACAGAAAGAGCTTTAGGAAAGAAGTTTCTAGGCAGAAGAAACAGTATGAATTCTGTCTCAGCACCCTGTGTGATAACAACTCCAAGACATGGTTATTTTTACCTATCTCTGTTTAAAAAAAAAAAAAAATCAGTCACTTTCAGACCAAATTGCCCCATGTATGATTTCCTGCTTGCAAATCAAAAACAAAATTTAAAAATCCTGAGTCATCTAAATTATAAAAAATTTTAAGGGATGATGCCAATCAGAAATATAAAATAAAAATTAAAACAGTGAATCAGTTGCAGTGGTACACGCCTGTAATCCCAGCACTCAGAGATGCAGAAGCAGGTGGATCTCTGTGAATTCAAGGCCAGTCTGGTCTATGAAGCAAGTTCAAGACAGTCAAGGCTACACAGAGAAACCCTGTCTCGAAAAACAAACCAACCAGCCAAACAACCAGTGAGTATATGAAGTCATTTCTTTATACTATTGTTCAGCATGCTGTGTGTCACATGTACTCAATGTCCTCAGAGGCAAAGGGGGATCTCAGCAGTGTTCCAAACTGTACCCGGTCTTGCAAAATGCCCATCATGGAGGAAGTCAGACCTTCTTTCATTCTTCTGAGAACATGTAAGAAATCCCTGCAGATTTCCCAACTTCCAACTACAACTCCTGGCCTTTTCTATTTTGCCCACTTCATCCATCTCCTCACTAAAGAGCCTAAGGCAGATACTCTCCTGTGTAAAACCTTTCCCTCCCATGAGAATGATGGCACATCCAGGGCAGGGGTTGCCTCCCCTACCATCAGCCTTCAGGAGGCCCCATTCTTAGATCAAAGACTCCACTGCATGCACAACTGGTTTCTACCACAGAAACATCTTGTGTTGCTTACTATGTGCGTAAGACGTTGTTGATAGTTTCTGGTCTCACTAGTTTACAAAGGTCCCACTCAGAATACATTTAATATTGTTGACTCACATTAATGCTCCTGACAAGAAGATTTAGTTTTAGTCTCTGGAGAAAAGACTAGTGGAGATGGCAAGAATCTTAAATGTATAGAAGGCAATGGCTTCAACATTAGGCATGTGCTTTCCTTTCTGCCTTTCTAAATGTGAAGTTTCACTCCCATTTTCCTGAAGAATTCATTAGCTCATCCAGGGCGGGGTCGGGCATCGATTTTAGAAGAGCAGAGCACAGAAAGATTTAGTCTTTGAGATGAAAACAGGCTGGCTTTCTGATCACAGAATGCCCTGATTCTGCAGAGACTTCATCCCTCTTTTAGGTAATAAAAGTAATCTCAAAGGGTGGTCATTATGTGCAGGGCGATGGAATGCAAATAAGGAAATATGATCTGGGGGAAACAAAAGAATCTTCAAAACTGTCCATGCTAAGACATTTGTGGGAAGGAGACAAATTGAAGTTTGAGGGAAATAGGTATTTTCTGATGTCCTTTCTGATGGATGGGAGGGGAACATCCCAGAAAGGCAGAGAAGAACTAGATCTGCATCATATTAAGGCCTTCTTAAAAGAGACCGCTTACGGCATGCTACAGATTCATCAGCTGGTATTGTCTATCATAGAGACTAGGCAGCCTTTAGGGGGTCAGGCAGAGTGGCCCTCAAGCTTAACCTTTGAGAAGCACCCCAAGTTTCTTAAAAGAAACTGTGGGTCAAGCTGAGCTTTTCATACTAGCTGGACAAGATAGCCTTACAGCAAAGTTATGAAGCAGTTATGAAGATCGATGGAACTACATGCATGTAGGGTCTCTCCATGGCAGAGCCAGTGCTGAGCTCATTTACTGGTGAGAGGAATCTCAGATAAAACCACATTGAAGAAGGCACCCTCAAAACCATATCAGTTGTGAAGGCAAGATGACCAAAAGAATTAACTGCAGGGGGCACACACTGTTGTAGAGTCTAGCCAAAATAGACACTATTGTGCCTAGGGACCTCGACTCTTGTCACTATTACAGTTGCTTGTACCTTATTCCTTTAGCCATATGCTCAGGCTAACTTAGGTCACAAACTAAAGACACTAACCTAGGGAAAGAAGGAGTGAGATGGAATGGTATGAAAGTGACTAAATGTATTATTTCAAGAAAGATGAAAAACTTAAATAGAAGATTTGAGTCAGATAAATATACCAAAGGTTAACTCTGTGTTTTGATAATGATGAATTTTACAAGTCCCTTATTTTTAATGCTTATTTCCTTTTCATTTTGCAACTGTATGTCTCAAAAATATACTGATAAATAAACAAATATTGCTACTTTAAATTTCAGTATCTCACAAATCCTAGAAAGCACAACATAATATCTTAGTCCTCTCTGATTTGCACACCTCCAGAGCTCATTGCTCTGGAAATATAAATTACTCTTAGCAAGAAAAACCAAGTCCACATGATGGAATTTCAAAAGAAGATTTATTTTCTGTTTTTCTGTAATTTTGGTGTGTGTGTGTGTGTGTGTGTGTGTGTGTGTGTGTGTGTATGTTGGGTGGAGGTAATCACATCTAGTTTGTGAAATTCTAGCTATAAGCATTATTCAGTCACCACACAAAGATTCACAGAGACTGTGTCTTCCAAGAATAATCTCTCAGGGCTCCATTCAACAACAAATATTTCCCAACTTTCCTGTGCAGAAGTCAAAGCTAGGCTGCAAATGCTAAAGAAATTGCCTCTGCATCCCGCTGGTTTGGCAAGCTGAGAGCCTTCACACAAAGAAGGTCTGTATTTATTTTCCTCTTTTCTGAGCAATAAGCCATAGAAAGTTCCAGAAAGGCCTGGGGAAACACGTTAAAGACTCCCTCTCCCTGTAGAAGAACAGATCTGAAAACACAAAGATTTGCTTCTGCTGGTTGGACAGTCTAAAGGCACAAACTTCTGTAAGCTTATTCTGAAGTCTGGAGAAGAGACTCAGAACCCATGCTCAGTGCACTTTTAGCTTTGTTCTGCAGCAATGCAAACCAACAAGCAACCACCATTCACAGTAATTGCTACAGCTTTGTTGTATTACCCAGTGCTATCCCAAGGGACCTGCTGGTTCTAGTGTCATAGAGCAAGTACCAAAAAGCAAATAGTTTGATACTCTTTCTTTTTTGGCAGTATGGTATGCACATAAATAGAAATCAGTTTCTAAACTATTTGAAGGAGTTTTACAATTCAATAAAATAATGTCAATCCACTTTGAAAATGAGAGAGGATTTGGGTCCATATTATTTCACCATAGAATACCTGTAGATGTCCAATAAGCACTAAATGACAAGGAAAAAACCTCTTCATACATGCTAGAATTTTTGTATTATTATTATTATTATTATTATTATTATTATTATTATTATTATTATTATTATTATTATTATTATTCAGATTACACACCAAATGTTATACTCTCACTTGTATCTTCTCATTCCCATCCCTCCTTCCCTCTTCTGCCCTATTTCCCTCCCTTAAACTTCTGACAGAAGGGGACCTCTTCTTCCCCTACTATATGACCACAGCCTATAAGGTCTCATCTGATAGCTTGCTTCCCCTTCCTCTGTGTGCTAGCAGGCTTCCCCATTAAGGGGAAGTGATCAAATTGAGGGCACCAGAGTTTGTGTCAAAGGCAGTCCCCAGTCTCCCCACAACTGTGGAGAATGAGCTGTCCATTGGCTAGTTCTGAAGAGGGGGTTCTAGATTTACTGCATGCATTGTGCTTGGTTCATGCAACAGTTTGTGCAGCGTCCCCTGGGTCCAGAGCTACTGGCCTTGATGGTCTCCCTGTGGGGCTCCTGAACCATAGTTTGATATCTTTAAAACAGACAAAAAATAAATAAACAACAGAGCAAAGAGAATTCAGTATACTTGTGACTGTAGTATGAGAAAAGCCACTCTTTTCCTGTATGGCATTGTCCATATCCTTTTATCTCTGTAATTTGAATTTTATGCATAGTTAAAACATAGAAAAAGTGCTTGAAAGTCTAATATGCCAGCTTTCTGCGTATTTAAAATGGAAGTGGCATATAAGTACAGTGCACTAACTGATTGGGTCACTAAAGATGAGATGATAGATATTGATTTACATTCAGAATTCTAGACTCACCAAAATAGGAAAAATGTTTTCCTCAAGATTGCCAAATACAAATAGCCAAAACACTATGAGTGTAACATTTACATAATTTCTGATTATTTTGTGGTTCTTCTTGCTGTGAGTAGTTTATTGTATGTGTAATAATATAAGTGTATATGTTGAAAAAAGAAAATATGTATTTGTAAAAAGAAAGAAAGAAAGAAAGAAAGAAAGAAAGAAAGAAAGAAAGAAAATGGAAGTGACACCTGGACATCTTGGCATAGCTGTTGCAGATCTCCATTCTAAAGGACTGCATGCTAAAATTGTCAAAAATAAGGCCTCCACTACAATATCAGGTGAATTTCAGGAGGCGATGGGAGGGTAAAATTGACTACTATGCCCAAACACAATTGGTAATGTAGGATGAAAATAAGAATAATACACCCAAATATAGGATGATGATGGTTCACTTAACTAACAAAGATACCATCTGCCAGGTTTCTTATGCCAATATAGAAGAGGATAAGATTAGTCTTTGTAGCCATATACACGTGAACTACTGAAATACACTTTTAAAGTTGACCTGAGAAATATTGGGGCAGTGTATTGACTGGCCTACTTCTGGCCTACAGGCTTCTTAATAGGTTTGGCATGATGAGGATCTATGAAGGCCAAATGGAGGTGACTGGAGATTAATACAATGTGCGAAGCATTGGCAGCCCACCTGGTTTCTTTCCTAGATATTTGGTTGCAGGTATTACCCTAACTACAAGTGGCAATAAAGTTTTTGGAGCCCCGAAGGGAGCGCAGATGGAGGCTTGTCTATCCCTCAGAGTACCAAATGATTCCTCCGTTACAATTTTGAAGCAAGTGCAGAAGTGTATTGGAAGTACCTCATGGGTCAGAGTGTTGTAAACTACAAGTGTTACCAATGTGGACAAAGATGAAGATACTTATACCAAAAAGTTTTCACAGTACATAATAAACCTTGGAACACAAGACATGGAAGAGATGTGTAAGAAGCTCATGCCACTCCTGGAGGGAATCCAGTCAGTGAGAAGAAGTCTATGAGAGACCCTAATATAAAGATGTGGAACTATCCAAAACATCACCTGCTCAAAAGAGAAGTCAGATCACTGATTTCAACAACAAAAAGGAAAACTTCTGCAAAGTCCAGGAGTGTGCTGCTGAGAAGAAAAGGGACATTTTTATGAAGATTTTTTCTTTTTAAAAATTTTTTATTAATTTATTCATATTACATCTCATGGTTATCCCCTCCCTTGTATCCTCCCATTCCTCCCTCCCTCCCATTTTCCCCTTACTCCCCTCCCCTATGACTGTGACTGAGGAGGACCTCCTCCCCCTGTATATGCTCATAGGGTATCAAGTCTCTTCTTGGTAGCCTGCTATCCTTCCTCTGAGTGCCACCTGGTCTTCCCATTCAGGGGACTTGGTCAAAAGATTTTTTTTAAACAAAGAAAATAAACGTATTGAATAAGCAGCAAAAAGAATATTTTATATTATTTTCAAAACACATTTACCAAATGTATTAGGTTGAGATCAATAAGGAAAGAATTTTCTAACAATCCATTTAGATATTTTAAGATCAAATTCCTGTGGGATATATTGAGTAAATACTTAATATTTTCTAATAATGCAGAGTTTATTGTCAAAATTGAGAGAGCTGTACTAGAGAGATGTCTCAGAGTTAAGAACACCCAGAAGACCCAAGTTCCCTTTCCAGCTGCTATATAATATCTCACAATCACCTGTGACTCCAGTTCCAGGGCATCTGGCTTTCTCTGCTAGCCTCCTGGGCAGCAGGTATGCAGGTAGTACACATACATACTTGCAGGAAAAATTCTTATAGAGGTAAATTAATAAAAAGAAATACAATTTTTAAAAATGACAGAGACGGTTTACTGCCTGAGCAGTCACCCAGAACTTTCTATAACAATGGAATATCATCGTCAGCCTTCTAGCCCAAACTATCTGATAGACATATTTGTGAGCAGGAACTATTGAGGACTTTACACTGTCTTTGCAGAGTTCACTTCCAGTTCACTCAGGTAATTAAGTTTTATTCTTTCTCAAGTCTCTGATGACATTGAATACCAAATAGTTAAGTCTTGCAATTAAGCTTAGTTGTTTAGGGGTTAAGATGCTTTTAGGTCTAGATAGATGTTTTAAGTTAATAGAGATGAGATATGATAAATATTGACTCTCATTCAGAATTTTAGACTCAACAAAATAGGAAACATGTTTACCTCGAGTTTGCCAAAGAAAAATAGACAAATCACTATGAAAGTAACATTTATATGATTCCTGCTTGTTTCGTGGTTCTTCCTGCTGTATGTAGTTTGTTCTATTTATGTGTAATAACATAAAGTTATCTGCTTGAAAAAGAAACATAATAAAAAGTGGAAAAATTTTTAAGTGAATACAGCTTTAAAGAACAGGGAGCTGTGACTTTTTGTACAGTTCTTAATTTGTAACTTTCTGTGCCAAGAACTGTGTATCTGCCTCTTCTAGATAGCTGTGTTTATAATGCCAAAGAAAATAAGATGCACTTAGTTGGTATTTCCAGCTAAAATGACAAACTTGCTGAACCAATCTTGGTCCATTGACTAATTTTTGGATTTTCTGAAAAAAAAAAAAAAGGCTTTGTTAACTAAAGATCTGCCATGCTTTATGAACTTTCTGCAAATAATCTATGTGCTCTCAAGAAAGTAAGTAGAGTATTACTATTGAAGACAAATCATTAATGAGATATTCTTGTAGAAAATCAAATATAGGAACTTCGGATTAAGAAATGTCATGAAAAAGATCATCAGTATTTATTTTGTTTTATATATATAAGTGATTGAAATTATTATCACTGTTTGCACTGAATATATGAAATATGCTTTACTTAAATCATTTACATATTAGAAAAAGTAATGATTGTACATATTTTGAAAACAGCATTTTTGTGCATTTTTTTAGATACCAGTTTTTATATAATCTAAACATCCTATTTATTCAACTACTACCTGACAAATTAAGTTCAGTTTTATCAACTTCTAAATACTATCCCACTTAGTAGCCTCTCACATCTAGACTTGGGCTAAAAAAAAAAAAAAAAAAAAAAAAAAAAAAAAAAAAAAAAAAAAAAGAGCACACATTTTTAGCAGACATCAGAAAAGAGCAAGGCATTTAGAATCATCAGTTTTCCAATTATAGGTGGTTACGTTCCAAAAACTAATGCAGTAATCCCTTAATGTTATCTCCACTTAAATGTCTATTGTCCATACTTGTCTCTTGCCAGAAACACAATAATTACCCCGGGCCTTGCCTATGTAATGAAGGTCTGTGAACAGTTTACTTGTTTGATGTGTCCTGCGTATGAGTGCACTGAACACGTGCTGTCCTCCCACCTGGCTTCATTACATGAGGCTCTGCCTAGTTCTGCCCCTGTTAGTCACGTGATCCAAAGCACAATAATGAAGATAATAATAAGATATTTTACCTTTGGCTCAACCTACTATTTAAAAAAGCCTAAGGAAACAAATTAAACCACTCTTTTGAAATCGGTTTAAAAGTGCTTTGTCGGAATTTGACAGAAATCACAATAGTATTTAAAGTATCTCAGACCATCACCAATGTATTAGAAGTTTGTAGCTGGATGGCCAGCCTTGTAGAAAAACCAAGCAGAGGGAAGAATTAGGAATCAAATGATCATATTTTAACATGGAACAGGGGAGGGAGATGAAAGCGCATTAAGAGTAAAATACTAGCAGATGTGAATATTGTATAAAATCCAAGCCTGATAGGTATCCATATATAGAAGAGCCATAGAAATAAAGAAATAAAAGGAGTTCCCTGGGGCTGTTAGTAAGTCTCACTCTGTGGAGTCTGCCCCTGAATTTGCATTTGCTTCCCTGACTTAGACAAACAGGTCTTGAACGCAGTATTAAATAATTGACAGGATGTGTCAATGTATGGACAAGAAACATTCTCAGAACTCTGGTGCCACATATTTGACCACGTCCCTTGATGGGGAGGCCTGGGGGCACTCAGAGGAAGGATAGCAGGCACTCAGAGGAAGGATAGAGGAAGGATAGCAGGCTATGGAGAAGAGATTTGATACCCTATGAGCACATACAGGGGGAGGAGGTCCCCCTCAGTCACAGTCATAGGGGAGGGGAGTAAGGGGGAAAGTGGGAGGGAGGGAGGAATGGGAGGATACAAGGGATGGGATAACAATTGAGATGTAATATGAATGAATTAATAAAAACAATGCTAAGATAAAAAACAAAGAAAGAAAGAAAGAAAGAAAGAAAGAAAGAAAGAAAGAAAGAAAGGAAGGAAGGAAAACATTCTCAGTGCTAGAATATACAACACTATATAAATTTAACATATAATGAACTCTTGACAATGCGTACACTGAGTGAGGTTGCCAAGTTTCTGTCAGGTCTTATCTCGGGTCGAATGTGAGTGTGTCTATTCACAAACCACCAACACAGGTGGTTTTCTTGGGTTGTTATCGAGATTCACCAACAAATGGTCCTTCACACGGAACCTCATACTGTTCAAGGGATTGCTGTGTCCCACAAAGCTTTCTTGTGCTGCTTGGTAACCTCGATCACTGAACTACATCAGAACATGCTCGGCTATGCCACAGCTACCCTGGACTTCTGTTAGCTTCCAAACACGTATGTATCCTTCCATGTGCTTTTCTTTCTCTTTCCCCCTGCCTAAAACATCTCTCTTAAGGTTCTTCACGTGTTTGAATTAGAGTCTTGCTATCCAGATTTTAGCTTAAATTTAGTCTACAGAGAATTAACATGGAAACATGGCAGCCATGTCTATTTTACAGAGAAAGGAACCATTTACCATGTGAGCGTACCTATCAGTGACAGCCATGACCCTTCTGTCATGTTTAGTGTAAGCTCGTCTCGCTTGCAGCCCAGAAGGCGACAGCGGCCATTTTATCATTGTGTCCCTGTGCCTAGTAGCACATGTAGTACATGGCATGACTCAGAACAGTTCTATGAACAAATAAAAAGAAATATAAACATGTTATAGAGAAGCATTACAATGAAAGAAATAAATGCAGATTCTTCACTATGAGAATTCAAAGAAATGCCTGAAAATTTTTTTCATATGACTACTTTAAAAACTTTCTGTTCTCCCAAAATCCCCACGTGAGCCAGTCTTTCAGAGCTGTACCTGAGGACTCTGGCCTTAGAAAGAAAAAGAAAACCAGAAAGGGAATACTGACACTGGCAAGAAGCCATTAGGGCTCATGGTCTGGGGCAGCTTCCTCCCACATGAATATCAAAGTAGTAGAAAAGTATATGAGCTGATTTTGGATAGTTTGGCCAGAGATGAACATCCATTGGCCAGCTCAGAGATGGCATGGAGGAACCTGCTGGTCACTCAAAGCCATACTCCCTACTGTCTCTTCCTGAATAAGTGAATCTCCAGCAGTTCACCCTTGGTTTGCTTTCACCAGACTTCCGGGTCCATGTGGTGACTCCCCAGCGCTCACCCTTTCAGCCTGACCCCCCTGCCTCACCCACGGGCTGAACCCCTGGGAGGAGGATCAACACCCTGGAGCCTCTACAGGGTGAGTCTCTTGAAACTTAACTGTGATAGTCACTTCTGTCACTGCAACGAAAACTCCACCAAAACCTACTTAGTGAAAGAACAGTTTATTCCAGATCATGGTTTCCAAGATTTGATTCTGTCATCAGCTGCCTCCACTGATATGGTACTGGTACCTCCTGTGATAGTGGAAACATGAGACACAGAAGACTAGTAGCCTCAGGTTGGCCCCAAGCAGAGTGATGAACAGCCGTGGGACAAAGCAAGGTATACATTTCAAAAGCATGCCTTCAGTGAAGTCCTTCCAACCAGACCCCTCTTTCTAAGAGCTCATTTCACTATGAGCCTATAAATAAATTGCTGCATTGGATATTGTCACAATCCAAGCAGCCTCTCAATATTACTATCATGTGGTGGCTCAAACTTCCATTACGTGAGCCGTTGGTGTTGTCTTCGTATCCACATGGTGACACCCATAAACTTGTTGCCTTTTTCCTTTTACTGTGGCTTAAAATTTTTATCCATGCTACTGTGTTCATCCAAATTATTAATATAAACTGAGTGCAAAAGCCAAGCCAAGCTTTGTTAGGAGAGCCAAATCAGGCAGGAAGAAGAATGCTTTTTATAGCCATAATGTGAAAGTGTTGAGAACAGTGTAAGATCAGAGATGCATATGTGAGAAGGTAAGAAAGAGAGAAAAATGGATCAGACCCTTTTACGCTAAAGAGCCAGGCCCCTTCAGTGACGGAACATCTCAACTCAGGAGCCCAGTGCCTCCATTAAGCTGCAATGGCACAGGAGTATTTCCATTCACACTGACACAAAAGCGCAGCTTTTTTCTGACATCTACTAAGTAAGGTTTGGCCAGGAAAGCAGCAGCAAACTGAAGGGAACAGACAACCTAAATGCTTTCCCATGAGCGCAGGGCACTCATTCATCCTTGGCAAGGGCTTTCAGTCAGTCTACATTGAATGGCATGCTGAAACCCTGCTGAGCTGACAGCTGCCACTGGCCTAGAGCCCACAGTGGACCTGAAGAGAATAATTCTCCTCCACTTCACTTGGGGCTTAAAGTAAAGCTGAGCCGCCACTTTGGAGAAACAGAAAGTGTATGCCTATGCAAAGTGAGGACACTGGTTCGGTAATCACGAGGGTCTGGAGATATGTGCATGATGCACAAACAGTCACTTCAGCTCGCCATTTGAACTGTCCTCCTAGTTTATTGTAAACAAGCTTGAGGTGGGAATCTTTCACAAACCAATGTGATTCTCCCATCATTTTGGAAAGTTGAAATATACTTATAAATTAATGTTTCTAAAAGATCATAGAGACCTCCTAGACCAGAGTACCTGTGGTCCAAATTATCAAAGGACATGGAGGATGCAGGACTGTTATCAGACACCTGGAATGTCTTCCCCCTACACCCCCAAGTGATGGCAGCGCTTCAAGAAATAGTTCTGGCCCATATTTTCACAAATGAATAGATGTGAAATTAATCAAGGGAAGAAAGATGAAGAGGTGGAATCTTAGGATATCCAAATAATAATGTCACAATGGCTTCCTGGGATGCTCTCAAATATTCATCTTTCTTTCTGACATGTAATTCTTAAGTAAATATAATATTTCACTTAATATAAAGGCGATGTGTCACCGGAAACAATTTATGAAGCAGTAGGAGGTTGTATGTGGCAGTGTTTCAAACACTTCCAGATTCATGAGCAGTTGGGGTTTTATATATAAATAATTTAAGTTTTCTATTAGTCATCTCACAAACTCATGAGGAAACAAGAATAGCCATAGTGTGAAACTGTTGAGCACAGTGTAAGACCAGAGATGTGCATATAAGAAGCGTACCAGAAACTCTCATATGCTTTAAAGTACAACTAAGAGACTAGGCTGCACTTTAAGGACATGTCTTTTTTGTTAGCCTGGTATTTGAAAATTGATAAAGCAATGTTTTGAACAAAATCAATGAATCAAAATAGCATGTCCTGTTTCCATCTTTAAAAATCGTGTTTTTTCTTAAATATCTGTTGACACTCCTTTGTGCCAGACACTGAGTTGGCAGAAGATACATGTATAATAAATAAAATATAATAATAAAATATCAGACAGAATAGGCTAATTGGCATATTTAATTATATAAATATGTCTATGAAGATACTCCCCAAAGGAAGCACTAACACAGCTTTCACATCTTATCCTAATAATCTAGAAAGTCAAATCAGCCTGAGGGATGGCATGATGTTGGTCCCAGGTCACAAGAAAGATATTAGATATAAAAAAAGAGGAGACATTTTCAAGGGAAAAAAGCAACTTGAGAGGAAGGCTTAAGCCTATAGTCACATTAGCAAGTTTCACTCCAGAATGGCTAATAAATTCAACACAGGAAGGCCCAGGGGAATGCAGCATTGAGCAGATCTTGACTATTTTTATATATTTGCAAATATATTTACATATAAATATATATATAACAACAATTAGGAAAGAAAATCAAGGTACCACAAATTTGAGAAAGAAAGAACATATGGAGGTATGTTGGAAGGGAAAAAATGAAATGAAAATTATACTTTAATTTCAAAAAATTTAAAATTTTGGGATTTCACATTGAAAATCATCAAGAATTGTTTAGAGTATTTGATACATTAGAGGTATAATTATACATGAAATTTGTGTATGATGAACGAGAGAGAGAGAGAGAGAGAGAGAGAGAGAGAGAGAGAGACCTGTAAACTAACCTCGTTCTTGCTTTGTGGCCAAGGGTGGCCTCAAAGAGCAAGCAAGTATTTATGTCGGTAGGTACATTCAGCCCCAACTGCAAGAGTGGAGAAGAGTAAGACCAAACATATGAAATGGGTGGTATTACATAGGAAATAAATAGAATTATACAATCTACAATATAGTGAAAATGTCCTTCTTTTCCAGGCACAAAGACAATATCAATGTGTACCTTTTCAGTGACCAACACGTTAGTTATAGAACGACCATTAATCTTACTCACACTGATTAACTTTGAATTCATTATGCATAAAGGCGTTCTTTAATCAGAGCAGTGCACTCCCACTGCCTGATGCTGATAAGTGCACACTCTGACCATCTCCCCCAGACTAACAGAGTATCAGTCTGCTCACACCTCCAGATAATTTTCAAACACATTCAAGTTAAAGAAACTGTGGTAACATACACTATGGAATAATATTCAGCTGTAGAGAACCATGAGGTGAAACTTGCAGGTAAATGGATGGAACTAGAAAAGACCAAATTGAATGAGGCCACTCAGACCCAGAAAAACGAAGACTGTGCGTTCTAATTCATCTGAGGCTCCTAGTTCAAAATCTTTAGATGTGAAGACATAACCTTGAGTAATTGCAGAAAGCAGGAGAGTAAAATAGGACAATGGTAAAATGGAGAAACACTAAAGAGAGAGGAGAGTCAGTGTAAAACGATGTAAAGGAAAAATGGGAAAGGCTCTACTTAGGGAAGGGAGCAGAAGTAAAATACAGAAGAAGGAGGAGAAGAATAAAATAAGAGAAAAAATGTATGAAAATTTCTGAGGAATGATAATATTAACTATCTACCTTATAGTACTTATAAGTCAGTGTATAGATGTACATTCTTAGTTTAAATGAAAATGTTCTATCTGTGCTGACAATGCTTCCCACAAAAGCCATAGACCATCTAACAAAAATCCCAATACCAAGCAAGAGAAATCCTCCTTAGAGTTGTTAGTCAGTGTTATCCAAGAGACTCCCAAAACATAGGTAGAAAGAAAGACCCTATTAATGAAGGCACCGTATATTTCAAGCATAGCGCAAGGCTACTGAGCTGTATCTGACCCAAAGGCTTCTCCTTGAGGACTGGCCTTCATGACAGCAGAGGGCACCCTGAGAGCTTCAAAAGGAGTGAGGCAACCAGAGCCATACGCAACTGTGATGCCAGTGAACCCCAACAGTGACCAGCATGGCATGATGACCCACATGATAAAGTAGTGGCTGCTCACCTTCACGCATTGTAAGAGCCAGAGAAGCAGAGAGTCCGCTGTGAGTCTGTGTCTCCTGGAAATGTTAGAAGTTACACCCATGAAGTCTCACCTAACGTGACTCAAGCCAGGTTGACACTGATCATCATGCTAATATGTAAGGGGGACCATTAAGAAGCCCCGTGCCTTCCCAAAGAACTACAGGCAACTAAGAAATCCTGAGAACTAGAGAAACAACTGTCTCCAGAGAGGAGCACAACACACAGATGTCCAATATCAAATCAAGTGGTCATGCCTGAAGATATATACACCCATGTAACATTATGGAGAGTGATTAAGTTGTATTTATGTACTTAGGGACATATTTAAATATATTAAAATAAAAGAAGACATAAGCCTAAAAGAAAGCAATGGGAGGCACATAGGAGAGTTCAAAGAGAGAAGGGGGATAATGTAATATATTAATTTTGAAAAGTAGAGCAATTTTTAAAAAAAGGAAAAAGTGAGATCATGTTAATACAAAAGAAGACAAGAAAATGCAGGGGTAATAAGAGTTAAAAACTCCGTGAAGATGGACTTGAGTGCATAATTAGAAGAGACCTCCAATGTGAACTCCTCCCCCGCAAATAACCACAATGGCTTTCCCAAATTACAAAGTAACAAAACCACCAGTCATAAAACTGTCTCCTTCCCAGTGATGATAATTAGAATCGTAATTGAAGGGAACAATCAAGTTACATCCTGGCTTATAGTTACTTAGTATTTGCTTTTATGTGCTGTTTCTGCTAGAGTAATCCGTATTCAATAAAAAGCTGCCAGGGAGGAAGAAGATATGCATTTTAAAGCATGGGCATGAAAAGTTGAAAGTTTTAATTAATTCCAAAAATTTTACAGACACCAACTGAAATACGTGGAAATCACTAATAAAGTTCTACAAATTCTCATCAACTCCGTATGCTCCAAATGCAAGAAAAATCACGCTGCTTTGTTTCTACAAAGCACAGAAATGTTGGATGATCCAAAAAAGTTTGTGTTTGGTATTGTTTTATAGAGACAAATCTTGATAGGAGGAAAATGCTAAAAACATCTCTGAAGTGCACCCCAACCCAAAGTGTCATGGTCAGAGGTTACTCAGCTGCTCACCACCATGCAGTCCAATGCTCCCCAAAGGTGCAGACAGCAAGGCAAAAAAGCCACAGTGTTGTATGCATCCTTAAGTCGTTGTCAAAACTAGACAAGCTTCAATTGTGCTCACTGGCTCCTGAGGTTACAGGAGCAGCATTCGTTTCTGCCGTTCCAGCTGGCCGTTTCATTCCCTCTCCTGTCTGTTCCTTTGTGTTGGTTTCATATCTTGCACATGACAATAACGTTACTGACTCTGCCTGGGCAACCTTCCAAGTGCATCTTTCCAAAGGGAAGACAAGTATTAGATCAACAATGGAAAGACTCAAGGCAGGTATTTAGTGTCATATACACCTAACCTGAAGGCAGCCAAAGATGAGGAAAAGAACATTGCAATGTATTTTTAAAAGATGATTAAAGTGGAGAGAATTAAAAGATGATTAAAGTGGAGAGAATGGAAAAGATGACTTACACAGCCTTGGGAAGGGGACGCTGGCGGGGGGGGGGGGGGGGGGCGGGAAATAACACCTAAGAATATGGAAGAGAGGCTTTATCTGCCCCTACAAAGGCAACAGCACCTGACCAGCAATGCCTCAGAGGAAAATGATAGACATGTGGTCTAAGAGCCACAAGTTCAGAATATGACATATAGGAATTAAAGAGTTGTAACATTACAGCTAATAACAGGGCTTTGTGTCTAAGTATTCTTGGATGTGTTTTCTGCTCGGCCAGATTAGACCAAAGTTGGCCAGGTAATTGCTGAGAGAAATACTGATGGTGCTTTTGTAATAGATTAGAAAGGATTAGAAACCCCAAGTGGAACTTTTAATGGTTACAGTGGTTTAGAACATGTCTAAGTATGGCTTTGACTATCTGAATGTACTCACAAATATGAAACTGAAGTGCACAATCTAACTCTGCTTTATGAGTCCCTCAACTGCTTTGTAAATTCATATTTTTTTCTTTTCTTTTTTCTCACTTAATACCTTTCTCTTGTGGAAACCAGCTCCACAGTTAAGCATCCCGAGTTTGCACATTTACTATTGAAGGCCTGGATCAGGAATTGTTGATTAGAAATCATACTTCTTACTTACACTTTCAAGGACTAAAGGACTCCTTTCAGATTGACCAGCACAGAAAACATGCAGCGCCTGTCAGCTGTCTCTGGTGTTATTCTTTCCTGTGTATTACACTAACCGTTTGTGAATCTGAACCTATAGTTTAATGGTAGGACACTTGCTTAGTGTTTACAGGGTTCTTACTCTATCAGTGGCACAGGAAGAAAAGCTCAAAGGTAAACTACATAATGAAGGGCTTCTCGGTAGGAACTTAGAGAGAATGACAACTGACTTTAAGGAAAGAGGAGGGTAGATAAATGAGGGATTTGTGGAGGAAGTCATATCTGAACTGGCCATCTGGAGATGGGCATGCCACACATGATGGAAAGCCAGTGGGGTGTGTGGAGATTGCCATGTGTGGACTACGGCATGTGTTCAGTCACAAGGTGTCATATTCCAAAGCATACATGAAAATAGGTTTCAGTGGCATTTCTGCTTTAGCACAGTTAAAGACTTTGTTATAATGTCAACAGTCAGTGACCTTTCAAACAGCAGCCTTAATGCTGGGACATATTGGCAGAGAAGCGACAAGCACTTTGATGAGATGCCCTAGCCCAGCACTGGTACAACCCTGGTGACTTTCCATTGTTGTCCATCCTGAACCTTCTTAAAATGTACGCACTGGGAAAGGCAAATAGTTTACTCATGATTAATAAAGGACTAAAAACTTTGTTAAAAATTAAAAACCTAATACAATTTGAGTATAACACTCAGTCTTTTTATGTACATCTTTTTAGAACATCCATTTAGTGAATCCATTTTCCCCATCAATTCAAATTAAACATATATAAATATTAGCCATTCTGATGGGTGTAAGGTGGAATCTCAGAGTTGTTTTAATTCGCATTTCCCTGATGGCCAAGAATGTTGAACACTATTTTAAGTGTTTCTTGTCCATTAGAGATACTTCTGTTGAGAATTCTCTTTAGCTCTGTACCCCATTTTTAATTGGGTTATTTGGTTTGTTCATGTCTAGTTTTTTGAGTTCTTTATATATTTTGGATATCAGCTCTCTGTCAGATGTAGGTTGGTGAAGATCTTTTCCCAATTCTGTAGCCTGCCATTTTGTCC